>NC_056745.1:1475399444-1475586944 GCF_019279795.1 Protopterus annectens | reverse complement strand
GATGTTTGTCCTGTTATCCAGCATGTACACTCCCTCCTCCTTGGTTACAAGGATTTAATCAAGGATGTCTGTCCTGTTATCCAGCATGTACACTCCCTCCTCCTTGGTTACAAGGATTTAATCAAGGATGTTTGTCCTGTTATCCAGCATATACTCTTCCTCCTTGGTTAGAAGGATTTAATCAAGGATGTTTGTCCTGTTATCCAGCATATGCTCTCCCTCCTCCTTGGTTAGAAGGATTTAATCAAGGATGTTTGTCCTGTTATCCAGCATATGCTCTCCCTCCTCCTTGGTTACAAGGATTTAATCAAGGATGTTTGTCCTGTTATCCAGCATATGCTCTCCCTCCTCCTTGGTTACAAGGATTTAATCAAGGATGTTTGTCCTGTTATCCAGCATATGCTCTCCCTCCTCCTTGGTTACAAGGATTTAATCAAGTATGTTTGTCCTGTTATCCAGCATGTACACTCCCTCCTCCTTGGTTACAAGGATTTAATCAAGGATGTTTGTCCTGTTATCCAGCATATGTTCTCCCTCCTCCTTGGTTACAATGATTTAATCAAGGATGTTTGTCCTGTTATCCAGCATATGCTCTCCCTCCTCCTTGGTTACAAGGATTTAATCAAGGATGTTTGTCCTGTTATCCAGCATATGCTCTCCCTCCTCCTTGGTTACAAGGATTTAATCAAGGATGTTTGTCCTGTTATCCAGCATGTACACTCCCTCCTCCTTGGTTAGAAGGATTTAATCAAGGATGTTTGTCCTGTTATCCAGCATATGCTCTCCCTCCTCCTTGGTTAGAAGGATTTAATCAAGGATGTTTGTCCTGTTATCCAGCATATGTTCTCCCTCCTCCTTGGTTAGAAGGATATAATCAAGGATGTTTGTCCTGTTATCCAGCATATGCTCTCCAGAAGGATTTAATCAAGGATGTTTGTCCTGTTATCCAGCATATGCTCTCCCTCCTCCTTGGTTAGAAGGATTTAATCAAGGATGTTTGTCCTGTTATCCAGCATATGCTCTCCCTCCTCCTCGGTTAGAAGGATTTAATCAAGGATGTTTCTGGTGCCAAAGAAAGAAGCTTGATGGAAACCAGTTCTGGACCTTTCCTGAACCAGTTTGTGATAGTGCTGAAGTTCATAGCGCTGTTATTTCATAACTTGTTACCCCTTTTTCCTCATTTACATTTTCCTAGTAACCTCAGATTTAAAAGATGCGTTTAATAACCGTCCTGTAGATCAGATTTCAGATGTTTCTTAAGGATTTGTGTCTGGATTACATTTTGTTCTTTGCCTTATATTTTGGGCTATCTTCTGTTCCAAGGGTATTCACAAAGTGTCTAGCTCTTGTGTTAGCTTACTGCAGACTGCAAGTTATTCACATTTTTTCCCTTAAGACTACTACTTTATCATTACAGAGTCTTTTTTAAAAGTGTCAGGAATCCCTCATTTGGTTAAGGGATCTTCCACACAAATTGGGATTCCAAGAGAACATTCAGAAGTCTTTTCTGACTACTTGTCACGGGATTGTTTATCTGGGGTGTTTGCTGGTACCTCGGTTCAAAGAGCTTTTTTTCCACAGGAAAAAAATCTGTGTTTTAATATATTCCTAAGGTTTTGTACTTGGACTTCTGTCTCAGCAAGGGGATCCCTCAGGTTTCTGGATCTCATTTTAAAGTGGTGCTCTTAATTCCTCTAACAAGACTCCATGTGAGAAATTAAAATGATCTGATTTTATCCATGTCATTATTCCTCACAGTAAGGTCTTGCATCAGACATTGGATCCAAGCTGGCAACTTTAGCTTATACAGATCCAAGGCTCAAGTTCCTCCCTCTCCCATTATCCTTTGCTGCCCTCTAACCCTCAGATCGAGTTTGCTATCATCGGTATTGCTATAACCCAAAGGGGAGAAAGGTAAATGGTTCTGGACCCACAACCTTCCAACTTCCCAAGAAGATCCAGCAAAGAAGAGTGATGGCGGGAGGGGAATATCATGAATGACACAGGATAACATAGATGCCAAGTTATGGTCAGCAACAAAAATGCACTGAAAAGGCGTAGTGGTTTAGAACAAAAAACTCTTTAATAAATACTCTAGTAAAACAATGGTTAAGCACTTTTGTCTATAAAATCATTCAAACATTGTTGTTTTACTAGAGCGTTAGAGTTTTTCATTCCAAATACCTACGCCTTTCATTTTTTTGTTGTTGTTTTACACTTTCCGAGTTCCTCGTTTCCGTTTTACTTTTCTTCTTACGTTATGGTTAGTACTTAACTCCGTCTCATATTATCCATATCATTATCCCTTACAGAGGGGTCAGAGTTCCCAGCTACTATATACCCTGGGTGGCCTCAAGGAAGGACATGTTGAAGCACTGTGGCACCAAAGGAAGCCCTGCTCCTGGTAACCAAATCCAGCTTGTAATGTGATGTAAAGGGGTTAGGGGTAGACCAAGTGGCAGCAACGCAAGTATAGTCAATGGAGAGTCTGGCCATGAAGGCTGAAGTAGCAGTGACATACATAGTAGAATGAGCTCTAAGCTTTCCTGGAACCACAAGATGCTGTACAGACATAGTAGAATGAGCTCTAAGCTTTCCTGGAACCACAAGATGCTGTACAGACGTAGTAGAATGAGCTCTAAGCTTTCCTGGAACTACAAGATGCTGTACAGACGTAGTAGAATGAGCTCTAAGCTTTCCTGGAACCACAAGATGCTGTACAGACGTAGTAGAATGAGCTCTAAGCTTTCCTGGAACCACAGGATGCTGTACAGACGTAGTAGAATGAGCTCTGACCTTTCCTGGAACCACAAGATGTTGTACAGACGTAGTAGAATGAGCGCTGACCTTTCCTGGAACCACAAAATGCTGCACAGACGTAGTAGAATGAGCTCTGACCTTTCTTGGAACCACAAAATGCTGTACAGACATAGTTGAATGAGCTCTAAGCTTTCCTGGAACCACAAGATGCTGTACAGTCCTAGTAGAATGAGCTCTAAGCTTTCCTGGAACCACAAGATGCGGTTGGAGTAGACTGAAGAAATACAGCTGCAGATCCATTTAGAAATAGTTACCTTAAAAATGGGAAGGCCGTGTCTGTTTGGGGAAAAAGCCACAAAAAGCTGGTCCGATTTGTGAAACTCCTTAATTCTATGCAGATAAAATTGCAATTGCCAGTGTACCTCCGATGTATGCAGAATGTACTCTTCCTTTATTGGAATAATTGGGAAAGAAAACTGGTAACTGAATACTTAGATTCAGATTGGATTCAGTGGCAACCTTGGGCAAAAAGGATGGATTCGTTCTAAGAGAGACTCTGTCCTTGTGAAAGACTATATACAGTACAGCAACTCAAAGGGCTTGCAGCTCAGACACTCTCTTAGCCAAAGTTATGGCCACTAAGAACGCCCTTTTCCAAGGCAGAAATTTGAAATGGCAAGAACTAGCAGGCTCAAATGGGCTGCGAGTCTGATGCTGTAGCACTATATTTAGATCCCAAGAAGGCGAGTGATCCTTCACGGGTGGCCTTAGAAGGAAAATGCGTTTCATGAAGGCTTTATAGAGTCAGGAAGAGAACATGGGTTCATTATTTTCATGAAAAATGGAAATTGCAGCCAACTGAAGCTTAATACTAGAAAAACATGCCCCTTCCTGAAAAAGTGAGGACAGGAGCAAGAGAATATCAGGTACAGAAGCAGAAAAGGGGTCCAGATTCCTGCTGTTAGCCCAGATAGAAAACCTTTTCCACTTGCTACTATAAACCATTTTGATGGAAGGCTTTTGGGAGGCTAGGACAATATTCTTGATAGGGGAAGCTAGCCTGGACTGTTTCAAAATCACTGGAAATGGAGAAACCATGAGGTTGGACAAAGGGTCCGAGGAAGCTCCAAGGGATGGGAGATCATATGGGGATCCAGTATCCAAGGGGGATACTTCAGGTGAGACATTAGGAAGGGAAATTATGGCTGACAAAGCCAGAAGGGGGCAATGAGGATAAAGGATGTCCTCAGGTGGCACGCTTTCTTCAGAACTTTGAGGACAGGAGGTTAAGCGTAGAGGAGACTCTGAGGCCAATCGTGGACTAGAGCATCCTTCAGTGACTCCCCGGGTGGGGGGATCAGGGGTACATGCTGCATTTGTTGTGGTGAGGGACGCAAAAAGGTCACTGCATGGTTGACCCCAACGATCAAAAATCTGCTTTGCTACTGTCTGATTGAGGGACCACTCATGAACACTCTGTATGCTTCTGCTGAGTTTGTCTGACAACACTTTGGAGTCCCCTGGTATATGTGTTGCAAGAAGAAAGTGCCTGGAGGACTACACCCATTCCTGCACTTTCATGGCCTCTCTGCACATTGGGTAATCTTGTTCGCCCATTTGTTGATATACCAGACGACTGCCAGTCTGAATTGCAATCATTCCCAGAGGAAGTCAGTCCTGAAAGGCTTGCAGTGTTAGGAGGACTGCTCTCATCTCTAGGCCATTTATGTGCAATTTAGTCTCTATAGGGAACCACGTGCCTTGAACTGTTCTCCCCTGGAAATGCCCCCAACCCCAACAGGGAAGCGTCAGTGGTCAGCCTGGCCTTGGACGGAGGGAGTGAAAAGGTCCTGAGACTGAAGCCACCAAAGAAGATGCCGTCTGCACACTGGCGTCCATTTTATGGACACGGACACAAGTTAAGACAGAATGGACCATTGAACTGCTGTGGTCTACTGTAAAACCCACATATGGTACCTTGCTAGTGGCACATCCTGGCTGCAACCATGGATCCTAGAGTCCAAAGAACCAAGTGGACTGGGGGATTTGAAAGATCTCCTGCTCCCAGATCAACTGTACTCTGAGAAGAGATAATGCTGCAATCTCTGAGACTGAGTCTAGCTGGACTCCTAGGAAATCTAATTTTTGCATTGGGACCAGATTGGACTTAGAAATATTCACTGAAATCCCCATGGCTTGTGAAAGTCAATGCGTTGTGGGTGCAGTGAGGAGCCAATCGTTAAGGTATGGAAACACCTAGAATCCCTGCAGCCCCAGGTGAGCCGCCACCACCACCTCTGCCATGCCTTTGGTAAAAACACCGGGGGGGGGCTCTGGTGAGTCCAAAGGGCAGGGCTGTGAACTGATGACTGGCCCCTAATCAGAAGGGAAAGTGTCTCCTCGAATGCCTGTCTGTCTTGATGTGATAGTAGGTGTTTTGGCGATCCACTGAGCACATACAGTCCCCTTGCGTAAGAAGCAGAATGGATTGAAGAGTGACCATCCAGAACCTGGACTTCTTGACTAATAGATTCACTCACTGAGGTCCAGAATAGGACGCAGTTCCCTAGTCTTTTTTGGCACTAAAAAGCAAACTAAGTTCCAGATCCTCTTTGCCCTGTTGAGACCTGTTAGATGGCTCTTTTTTGAAGGCCATCTCCCTCTGGTGGGGTGTTATGTCACGGAGATGCCTTTGTATAGGAGGAGGTTGAAAAAAGGGAAGGAAATAACCCCCTGGAAACTGTTTTAACACCCTCTGTTCAGAGGTGGTTTGTCCAGGCTACTTAGTAAAGGGAGAGACCGCCTCTGACTGCCTACAGGGCAGGACAGTTGAGCAACGCTTCAGGAGTAGTGAAAGGAGTGCTCAGAGAAGGGCTCCCCGGAGTCCTGATTTTGCGGGACCCCCCCCCTTGCCTCTAGGATGGCATTGGCCATTGAATCCTCAGCCCCTACCTCTGGAACAGGAATCCTCAGGGGTGTCCTGGAAGGAAGACTGTGACCTCCAGAACAACAACATCTTAGCTCCTCATTGGGTCTTGGAAAAAGACCTCTGAGGAGTGGAAAAATGAATCCCAACTGCGGACAAAGCCTTACCTTCCTGCTTTTACTACAGGTAAGAGTTTCTTTCACAGAAGGTCCAAAGAGAGTGGAACCATCAAAGGGGAGCATTGGTAAAAGACGCTTTGAAGGACTCTGCAAACTTGCATAGTCATAACCAAGCATGTCGCCTTATAGCCATGCCAGTACCTGTTGCTCAAGAGGTAGCATCAGCTGCATTGGAAATTAGCCTCATTGAGGAATTAACAAGGGACGTCAGAGTGGAGAGCTTGGGAGAAACCTTTTTGAGGTCCACCTCTGGCAACAACTCCATAAGAGAAGTGGTGAGTTCCTTTATCAAGTCCCTTTGAAGGCTGGTGAAGTGTGCCAGGTAATTAATTGCCCTCAGTCCAATGGTAGTGGAGGCAGATATACACTTCCCATGCTGGTCAATCAATCACCAGAGACTCCCTGTTCAGGGGATGGACCGTAGAGCACTGCTCCGCCAGCTCCTTTTTGGTAGCGGCAGCAACCACAATGGCATCGACTGGGACTCCTTAAATCCGAAAGGGTCCATCCATGGGAGGGCTAAAAGAACTTATCTGCTTGCTTAGGTACTGGTTCCACAGAGATGGGTTCCTTCCAAGCCCTGTGGACGGTAAGATCCACCAACTCATCCACAAGGGGGGACACCCAGGACGTAGATGGGCCCATCCTGAACACCTTCAGAAATACAGACTCCTGCGAAGATGGGTTTGGGGAGACCATCTGCCCTTTTGCCTCAGGATCTCAAGGACATCCCCAAAGGAGACATTATCGGGTTGAGGTATAGGGACCAGTCTTCTTTGTTCAGGTTCGTGTCTTGTGTGTGGAAGAGTTTAAGTGCCTTGTCTTGCACTTTCCTGCTAGATGCCTCCTCCTGTGGGGGGCTCCAGGGAGGACTCGGAAGATGCGGGAACCTCTTGAGGGGAGGAAACCCCATGAAGACTAGTACAAAAGGGCTGACCCTGGACAGGATTGGAGGCCTCACCACCCAAGGTAGAGAAAGGTAGGGGCGGTCCTCTCTACAACCCTGAAGGTCGAGGGGCTGGAAGCATTCCCGTCCCCATCCCTGGAGAGCAAACTCCGACACAGCACCATGACCCCTTGAGGATACTGGTCTGGGGCTGTCTAGGGCTGAGGCCCTGAGGAGGGATCAGCCTGAAAGTCCTGGGCCAGACCCAACCCCATAGAGCTGCACTGACCGCTCTGGCCTTGGAGCTCATTCTGGACAGAGGGTGGAGGAATAGAGCAGACCAGGGACCCTGATGGAGTTGAGAAAGGGGTAATACTCGCCCCCGTCGGGATCTGACCGCAGGAATCTGGGTCCCAAGGTTCTGACACCCTGGGAGTTGGAAGAGGATAAGGGAGAGAAGGAATTGGGGAGGCCCCTCTAGCCAGGTGGGCTGGGGATGCCAGAAGCTCCATATTTTTCTGAGCTTTGAGGAAGATCCTCATCAGCCTGTCCATATCTGATGGCAACAAATCCCTGGAAGATTTGGAGGCAGTGGAAGAGTGGGTAGACTTGGCCAGGGATCTGGTCCTGGAATCAACAGACCTGTGCCTGTGCTCAGGAGTTTGGCTCCGAGGCCTTGGAGCCTATGGAAACAAATGCCTGGAGGATCCCGGTGAAGCCAAATCCTCTAATTATGGTAGACCCCGACAAGACTGACAAGTGCCAAGTTATTGTAAGTACACAACTCTTTTTTACTTGTATTCTGTATTGTTAAGTACCAAAATCCCTTCACTGTGAAAAGGAAGATTTTGTGGTGGAGACAACAGATGTCTGAGAACCCATGCTCCAACACAGTCAGCCACAACAGACACCTCAAACCTTGCTTGGGGTGCAGTGTATATGGGGATTAAAATGCATCATAGTCTTTGGAACAAAAAGACCAAAACCCATCAACATAATAAAGAAGAATTTAGCTGTAATAAGGGTTAACAACTCTAAATCATCTATGGTCCCTGGGACTTCAAGTGTTAACAGACAACACCACAGTGACGTGGTACATGAAAATGCGAAGGAAAACTAGATCTTCTCCTGTGTACATGCAACAGTAGAAGTCTGGGGATATTACGTTTCAGCACAGTCTCATTCTACAAGTCTGGGGATATAAAGTTTCATCACAGTCTCATTCTACAAGCCTTGGGGATATAACGTTTCATCACAGTCTCATTCTACAAGTCTAGGGATATAACGTTTCAGCACAGTCGCATTCTGCAGGTCTGGGGATATAATGTTTCAGAACAGTCTCCTTCTACAAGTGTGGGGATATAACGTTTCAGCGCAGTCTCATTCTACAAGTGTGGGATATAACGTTTCAGCGCAGTCTCATTCAACAAGTGTGGGGATAGAACGTTTCAGCATAGTCTCATTCTACAAGTCTGGGGATATAACATTTCAGCACAGTCTCATTCTACAAGTGTGGGATATAACGTTTCAGCGCAGTCTCATTCTGCAAGTGTGGGGATATAACGTTTCAGCGCAGTCTCATTCTACAAGTCTGGGGATATATCGTTTCAGTGCAGTCTCATTCTACAAGTCTGCGGATGTAACGTTTCAGCACAGTCTCATTCTACAAGTCTGGGGATATAACGTTTCAGAGCAGTCGCATTCTACAAGTCTGGGGATATAACATTTCAGCGCAGTCTCATTTTACAAGCATCTTAGCATATTTGTGGCAAATGAGCTAAGCAGGACCAGGACAGACCCTCACAAATGGAAGCTGAATCGGAGGGTCTTCCAGGATTTGAACAGCCTGTGGGGAACATCTCAGATCTTTTTGTCTGCTCTCCAAAAAGTCAGTTGGCAAAATTCTGCCCCATTTAAGAAGGCTTGTTCCTTTATTTATTTATTTTATTTTATATTTGTTGACCGGGCTAGTCTAGCTGGATACATATCCTTTTTCAGTAGAGGCCCGGGGAGAAAAGCTCCAAGTATGATAAGGTTACTACATACAATAGTTGGAATAAAAAAACAAGCTTAAAAATACATTTTGAAGCACAAAATGATTGTAGAGAGAGTACAAGCAATTTGAGTGATCAAAGTTACAAAGTCTTGGTATAGGTTTTAAACAGCAATTAAGCCATGAGTTATAAGGTACAATCAGCACAAGTTCATACAATATTTGACAAGAAAAGCAAATTGGCAAGAAAAACAAATTAACATTCACTTAGTCAAAGAGGGAGAAGAGAGTAGGCTGGAAGATATAAATAGAGAAGAGTTAGCTTGTAATAATTAGAACTATGGTGGGGCAGTAGCCCAGGAGGTAGGGGAAAAAGGGGCAGAGAAAGGAGAATAAGAATATTTAGTCAGGCATTGAGCAGGGACATAGCCAATGTATTTTTAGGTGATCTTTGAGGTGTTTCTTAGAGTGGAGTAGATGAAAGAGAGGTTAGTGTTGTAGGAAGGTTGTTCCAGATTCTGCCCACCACATTGGTAAAGAGTGAGTCCCCAGCTTTATTAGATTTAATGTTGGCAATTAGTAACTTGCTAGCTGAGCGTAGTCAACAAATATAAAATAAATAAATAAATTGTTCCTTTATACCTTTCCACCAATAACCAGTGTGCTTCTGAAGATCATTGTGCTGACTACATCCTTTTGGAAATCTAGCCAGGGGCAATTACCACAAGCATCTTCACAGACTGCTTGCTCAACAAGACAGGAGTGTTTGGTACATCCGGACTGCACACGACTACAGCTGACTGGATGAATTGTATATCCCGACTGCACACGACTACAGCTGACTGGATGATTGGTACATCCCAACTGCACACGACTACAGCTGACTGGATGATGGGTTTAATGCCTTAGAGGCAATTGTTTTCTGAGGATATGTAGCAGGTATTAATGGGGGCAAGAAAGCCTGCTACTACAGAATCATATATTAGCAAATGGAAAAGGTTTTCTAGTGGTGCCAACACAACAACCAGCACCCATTCAGTGCTAGTAGTTTTACATTTTGAGTTGCTATCCTGTGGCCTGTCTTACTCCTGCATCAGCAGTCATTTGTCGGTCAGCCTTCTCTCATTTTCACAAAGATGGTGTTTCTTTGAGAACAAATCCTTCCTTTTGCATAAAGTGGTATCCAAGATTACTTTAGGCCAAGCTACTCCTCTGCCTGCCTTTATTCTATAATGAAAAATTTGAAGGAAGAAGGTTCATAGGTGTTTACTAGGCTAATGACCACAAGGACCTTTTTAAGCCTAAGCCGTACATCCCATTCTTCTTTTTATGTTCTTGGGATCATCTATCAATGGCAGTTTTCAGCGAGCTCACACCGATAATTCTGTTGAAGTGCTTTCTATAGCAGATAAGAAAGTATCATGGCAACAACCTGTTGGTAAATATTGGCAGCACTTGTTTTGTGGATATTCTTTCTGCAGTTTCCACCACTTTTTTACAGCAGCTGAGGAGGACTGTTGCACTGTTGAACCCAGTAGTGTTACTAAACCAGTCTGGGCAATTTGTTGCGCCACAGCACTTAAGCTTAATCTGCAGTATATACACATATGATCTTATTTGTTTCAGTTTTATAGATAACTGAGGGTTTTCAAGAAGCCTTTCAAGATACTGTCGTACTGGATTCACATCTTAATTTTGAAATACCAAAATCTGGAAGTTCAGAATATCGAATTCAGAATCTCGAGATCCTGGAATCGTGAAATAGAACCCCCCCCCCCCCCCCCCCAAACAAAAAGCAGTCAACACATCTCAAAACATGTTTTTGAAGGGGAGGTGGCAAGCCCCACTGCACCTCCCACACCCCCCACTACTTAAATATACCAACTCAGAGATCTTACTACAGTGAGGAAAAGGGAAATTTCCCGTTTCGCGCTGTATGCCTATCTCTGTTCAGGATTTTGAATTTTTAAAACTTTGATCATATGAAGTTTGAAGTTTTAAGCTTTGAAATTCTGTAGGGGACCCTCTTGTACTTTGTCGCTGTGGATGTAGGCTGCCATTCCAACCATGATCTCCATGAAAAAGATAATTTAACATCATACCTGCAAAGTAATTTTCCTTAAGAACTGAAACTGCTCCAAAGATGGACATGAAAACGTTGAGGGCACCCATGATAGTAAGAACAGCTGCTGCTCCAGGTGTAGCATCTGTTATGAGCAATGCAATGTCCAGCAGGTTCAGCTGTACTGTGGCTGCCACAGACATTGCCACACCACAAACCAAGAAAAAGGAATGAATAAAAAAAAGCCCCCCTTTAATACAGGTAACTGGAGTGTCTTGGCTAAAGGCCTTCATTTTCACAACAAAGTACTTAATGTGTTTCTGCTTGAGCTGATTTCAAACTACAACCACAGTACACTTTGCAAACAAGAGAAGCTGCTCTTACTTCATACCTTGGATGTCCACAAACAAGAGAAGCTGCTCTTACTTCATACCTTGGATGTCCACAAACAAGAGAAGCTGCTCTTACTTCGTACCTTGGATGTCCACAAACAAGAGAAGCTGCTCTTGCTTCATACCTTGGATGTCCACAAACAAGAGAAGCTGCTCTTACTTCATACCTTGGATGTCCACAAACAAGAGAAGCTGCTCTTGCTTCATACCTTGGATGTTCACAAACAAGAGAAGCTGCTCTTACTTCGTACCTTGGATGTCCACAAACAAGAGAAGCTGCTCTTACTTCGTACCTTGGATGTCCACAAACAAGAGAAGCTGCTCTTACTTCGTACCTTGGATGTCCACAAACAAGAGAAGCTGCTCTTACTTCGTACCTTGGATGTCCACAAACAAGAGAAGCTGCTCTTACTTCATACCTTGGATGTCCACAAACAAGAGAAGCTGCTCTTACTTCATACCTTGGATGTCCACAAACAAGAGAAGCTGCTCTTACTTCATACCTTGGATGTCCACAAACAAGAGAAGCTGCTCTTACTTCATACCTTGGATGTCCACAAACAAGAGAAGCTGCTCTTACTTCATACCTTGGATGTCCACAAACAAGAGAAGCTGCTCTTACTTCATACCTTGGATGTCCACAAACAAGAGAAGCTGCTCTTACTTCATACCTTGGATGTCCACAAACAAGAGAAGCTGCTCTTACTTCATACCTTGGATGTCCACAAACAAGAGAAGCTGCTTTTACTTCATACCTTGGATGTCCACAAACAAGAGAAGCTGCTCTTACTTCGTACCTTGGATGTCCACAAACAGGAGAAGCTGCTCTTACTTCATACCTTGGATGTCCACAAACAAGAGAAGCTGCTCTTACTTCATACCTTGGATGTCCACAAACAAGAGAAGCTGCTCTTACTTCATACCTTGGATGTCCACAAACAGCTCTGGTAGTTTCTTGACTGAATCAAACCTTTCAGAGCTTCTTCTTTAATTTCCTTTCAAGTAAGAAGAAAGGATAACCAGTGTCAAGACAGGTAGTCTCACGCTATTACTTTGTAATCCTTCCATAATACACCTATTCCAGATGGAGTCCAGGCTCATTCTATCTGGGCTTCTTCTGTGGATTCTGTTGGAAAAAGGTTGAATTTTAAAAATATTCTAGAAGCAGCAACTCTGTCTTCTGTGCATGCCTTTACAAAGCACTATAAACTAGATTCCTTCTCCAAGTCCGAAAAGGGCTTTGCTGGGAACATTCTCCAGGCTCTTCTAGACTCTCATCCTTCCTTACTCTTCTCTGACGGGCTTTGCTAGGACTATTCTGCAGGCTCTCCTAGACCCTCATCCTTCCTCCTCCCTGTCTAAGCTGTGGTTGACCTATGCATATAATGTACGTTACTGTAGCAGTGAACAAATGAACATAGTACAGTTACCGTAATGGTAGATTTTCAAATAATCACTGCTACGGTATTCCATAGTATCAGAATACAAAAGTGACCACCCCCTTTCAATCAGTCTTGCTGTTTTAAAAATAGAGACACTCCACTAAAATATTTTAGACAGGAACACTTAAGTTACCTACTTTCACATCTAATTCCGCTAGTGCACACTGCAGTGTTTAGGATAAACCATTTTTTTCATCTTACCTTTAAGCATCTATTGCAAGGCCACCAGTTTTTGGAGAGCCCACATTCTGCCTCTCAGTAGTCATCTTGGGATTAGTGCTTCTGTTTTCTCCTGGTGAGAGGAGGAGTGCAGTTACATTATTTCCTGGAGTCTGCTGATCACCAGAAAGCTTAACTGCTTTATAGGTGACAGCTTGGAATCTGTGCTTATATTCTGATCCTGATGAGAGTAGGAGCAGAGTGCATTGATTCCTGACTCTTTCTGGTTGGAGTCCCTGTGACTAGCACTTGCTCTAAAACCTGCTGGAAAACACTAGGAAGCCTTAAACTGATACAAGCACTCAACTCTCCTTGTTAATAAGGAGAAATTAATTGTAGGCACTAAACAGCCTATAATTGCGGAGTACCTTCCCAAGTTAAAACAGCTCTTGTACTTTACAAAAAAAGCACCTAAACAGGCATGTCCAAGAGTCAGCTTCCGGTGATTTCTCCTGTCCACCTGGTGAATCTGGACATCCAGGGGCAATGCAGCAATTGCCTCATGTATACAGACAACCCTCTCCTCCTACCTCCCAACACTACAGCCTGCTAGAGATGCACTTACGTAGCCAAACTGGAAGCGCAAAGCTGTCTCCAGCCAAGATTGTGCTAGCCAATGAAAAGAAGGTTAACACCCGCACTACACCTCAAGCAACACATAGCCCTTCATAACCCTCACTACCAACACCCACACATAGCAACACTAAACCACATATGCAGAGGCCCTTAAAATTAACACATAGCCCTTCATGGCCCTCACTACCAACACCCGCACATAGCAACACTAAACCACATATGCAGAGGCCCTTAAAATTAACACATAGCCCTTCATAGCCCTCACTACCAACACCCACACATAGCAACACTAAACCACATATGCAGAGGCCCTTAAAATTAACACATAGCCCTTCATAACCCTCACTACCAACACCCACACATAGCAACACTAAACCACATATGCAGAGGCCCTTAAAATTAACACATAGCCCTTCATAGCCCTCACTACCAACACCCGCACATAGCAACACTAAACCACATATGCAGAGGCCCTTAAAATCAACCTGCCCAAGCAACAAGGACCTCTGAAGCCGAAATGCAAACGAACACCAGTCACAACCAAAGTATCACATAGCTCACAACACCAGTGTGCCACCCAACAGCCCCTAAGGCAAGACAACGTACCCAACACTTTAGTCATAGGTGACTCTATAGTATGTCCCAGTCACCAGGCTGAACAAGGAGAAAATTACAGTCAGCTGCCTGTCTGGTGCCAGGATCCACCACATAATACATGCACTCAAGTCACTCCACAGCAAGTATAAATATGACTCTGTCATTGTCCATGTTGGAGTGAATGACTTGAGACGCACCTCCCTGGACTACATGAAAAGAGACATGGAAGAGCTTTCAGATCATGTGGCCCAGGCAGGTATGACCCTAGCCCTGAGTAGCATCCTGCCTTCGCCCAGAATGATACCACAGTATAAGGACAAAATGATTGACTTCAACAATTGGCTAAGCTTCTGGTGTCATTCAAAGGGGATCCAGTATCTGTCTGCCTGGGACGACATGATCGACAGACCACGATACTTTGCCAGAGATGGTCAGGTAATGGGCTAAGGCTCTTGCCCACCCCCTATAGTGCCTTTTTCAGGCAAGGCTCAAAGGACAAATCCACCACCGCAACGGGTACAAGTATGCAAAATCTGAAGGTAATGCTACTCAGTGCTAGAAGTCTAAACCTCAAAATGCACTCTCTTGAGGCACTCCTAAAACTGGAAAACATCGATATCTGTGCAGTAACCTGGTTCAAGGCTGCAGAGAGCACCCCATGCAATACCAGGCTACAAGTCTTACCACACTTTTCGGCTACCAAACAGTGACCGAAACACTAAACGTAGAGTGTCCATGTTCACCAACGATATTCACACCTCCAAAATAGTTACCCAACACAATGCATCAGAAATTCTCCAGATGCAACTAACACTAGGTAAAACTGCAATCCAAATTGTAGCTCGTTACAGATCCCCCACCATGCCCCCAAGATTCTCACTACACCTTTCTAAACATACTGGAAAATATTAAGATTCAACCAAACACCCTAATACTGGGTGATTTCAACTACCCTGCCATTAACTGGGAAAACTACTTGTGTACCAACACCTTTGCCCAACGGTTCTTGGAATTCATAAATTCCAACGCCCTGGATCAACTAATCTATAGTCCCACCAGGGGCTCCAAAATCCTGGACTTGGTCATTACCAACGTGGGAAATCGATGCTCAACATCAGTGGTCACCCCCTCGTTGGTTAGGTCTAGCCATAAGCTAATCACCTTTGACATCCACATCCCACCCCCCATTACGGAAACATACATAAAAAAACTTCTCCAAGGCCAACTTCATGCTACTCAAGTCATAAGTGACAAACTTCATGACACCCATGCAGACTGTAACTGAAAGTTCGACTGCCGAATCCTACAGTAATGTACAAGCATATCCACTTGTGCATGAATCGTGCCATCCCAAATAGTACCAAGACACTCCCCTCCAAAAAAAGGAAGACAATCTGGAGGTCCCCTCTCATAAACTATACAACAGAAGGAAGAAACTGTTGCAGAAAAGAGGAAAATCCCAGGATGCAAAAAACTCCTTTACCAGCCTCAGTAAGAAGCTGAGATCCCTCCTAAAGTCCTCCGAAGCTAGTTATGAAAATAAAATTGCCAAAGATTCCAAAGACAACCACAAGGCATTCTATAACTATGTCAAGAATCTAAATGGCAATGCTCAGATCTGCTCTGAGCTACAACAGAATGCCATTAAATATACTGATCCCAATGATATTGCCAATATCCTGGCAGATCGATTCAGTGCCATATTCACCCCCCTCTCACCCCCTAAAGGGCCCATGTCAGTACAGAAAGATTGCCAAATTCTGGAGATCATGGCCAGACGGGTAAAAAACGCACTCTCCAAAGCTAAGAATACAGCATCCATGGGACCAGATGACATCCCGGGCTGTGTACTACATGAACTACAAAATGAAGTGGCACCTCACCTAAGTGTCATATTTAATTATAGCCTCACCTCAGGCTTCATGCCCATTGAGCGGTGCACAGCTACAGTTATTCCACTCCACAAGGGGGGCTCCACCTTGGATCCTGGGAACTACTGTCTCATCAGTCTGACGAGCCTGATGGAATGTATTATCATGGAACTTGTAAACAAAGACATTGGCAGACTTCAAAGACTGGACCCCACCCAGTTTGGGTTCGTGAAGGGCCGATCGTGTCTTCTGAACCTGATTAACTTCTTTGAATCAGTCTTCAGAGCCGTGGACGAGGGTAAGGCGGTTCACACAGCCTATCTGGACCTCGCCAAGCCCTTCGACACCATCCCCCACTCTGGAATCATAGATAAACTTACTAAGTTGGGCATAAATCCCTATGTCACTCGATGGGTTGCCAACTAGCTTACTGACAGAACTCACACTGAAAAAGTAGCAGACTCCAAATCCAGCTCCAGACAAGTGGTGTACCTCAGGGTTCAGTCCTGTGACCGCTCTTATTTGGCATCTACTTCTCTGAAGTACAGGCCAACACTGAGGGACTCTGGCTAACAAAGTTTGCAGATGTCTGCAAACTGGAAGCCATTATTGAATTCCCAAATGATGTGGATATTCTACAAAAGGGCCTTACAGAAACATGTTTGGTGCCAGAGCCATGGGCTCAAGATCAATAGCAAAAAGTGTATAGTTATCCCCTTTGGAAAAACCGTGTACCCATGAATTACCACATAGGTGGCAGTACACTAAACACTGAAAGTGTGATAAGAGACTTAGGAACACAGGTGGACAGTGGTCTCACCTTCGATAACCACATCGCCACAACAGTCAAGAAATCCTTCCGTGTGGCACACCTCATCATTAAGGGCTTTTCATCCAGAATAAAGGTCATTGTCCCACTGTACTCGTCCCATATTAGACCCATCATAGAGTACAACGCCCTGTTTGGTATGCACCTCACAAGACATCTGCAACAACTGGAAAGGCTGCAGAAACACCTCACTAAAAGAATTGCAGGCCTAAAGCAGATGCCCTATGCTGACAGTCTAAAAAAAACTCCAGCTATACTCGGTCTCATATCATCTACTCTGAGGCGATTTCTGCTTAACATCCAAGGCCATGTCATACCTAGAGCTGTTGGGAAATGCTACACTTAAAGAAATCCCAATCCATCGGAGCCGCACGCTCCAGGGACCTAAACCTTGTCATCACAATGAACAAAACTTGCTGGAGGGGGATGGGTTGCTGACCCAGACACTCCCGATTCTCTGGAATAGACTGCCCTTACATGTCAAGCAGAGCGCCTCCTTGGCCCTCTTCAAAAGGAAGCTTGACAACTGGATGGGAGATGAGAAATTTACTTCAGGGATCATGTCAGTCACCCTGCTAGACAGGGGTCCAGGTAAGTAAATATTGTGGGAAGAAATAGCCTGGAAATTGTTATGGCTAGGCTTGTATAGGCCCTAGGGCCGATAGCCTTGTACCAACCTATTAAACTATGAACCTAAAAACCTCAGGGTTATGCTGCTAAACACTAGGAGTCTAAACCTGAAACTGCACTCACTGGAAGCAGTCTTTACCTTGGAAGATGCTGACATTTGTGCAGTTACGGGGACCTGTGTTAAGGCTGCAGAGAGCACTCCAGCCATACTGGGTTACATTTCCTTCCACATGTTCAGTACACAAAATTAAGGTGTGAAAACTAAAGGAGTGGTGTATCACTATTCATTAAAGATAAGTACACCTCTATATTGGTTAAACAGCATGATTCCCTTGAATTACTTCATGTGCAGTTGACTGTTGTAAGACCTCTCCATGTCATTGCCAACTGTAGGACCCCCTCCATGAATCTACTTGAGTCGATCAAGATCCAACCGAACACCCTGGTTTTGGGCTATTTTATTTACCCGTCCATTGAATGACTGGGTAAATTGTACATGTTCTAACTTGCTTCCCCAAAGGTTCTTGGACTTAATAAACTCCAGTGCTCTAGACCAGCTGGTTGACATTCCCACATGGGGTTCAAACATTCTGGATCTGGTGCTCCCAACATGGGGGGACCGCTGCACTACCCCCAGTGTGTGGTTCTCTCTGATGAGATCTGATCACAAATCAGTCTTTCTAGAAGTAACTATAACATCAGAAATCCCCCCCCCCAGCAACAACAACTAGATTAAAAAACATCTCCAAGGCCAACTATAACCATTGCGAGATGGCATAAATGACTTCATAGCACTTCCTCCCCACTGATGGAATGGACACCTATGCCAGAATATACACCAATGCTTTATACGAACATCTTTGCAATTGTATTGACTCTGCCATACCTGATAGGATCAAAGCAAGATCTTCAAGGAAGAACAAACTTGCCTAGTGGCCATTTGCCATCAACAGGCTGTACAATGAGAGAAAGAAATTGCTGTCTAAGAGTAGGAAGGAATGGTCCCAAAACTGGAAACACTCCCTCCTCAACTAAAACGAGCAAGTAAGACTTCTTGTGAAGTCCTCCAAAGCTAACTACGACTCCAGATTAGCTTCCCTCACTAAGGACAACCATAGGGCATTCTTTAGTTACATCCATAATCTCAAAGGAAAGGCCCAGATTTGCGCAGAACTTGTAGTTAATGGTAAACACGGGGTCCTCTTTATGTGGGGAGCTGTGCCCTACACACCCTCTGCTAATTGGCCTTTCAGTGGTCTCTGTACAGTGAACGGCCGTTCAATGAACGTTCCACTCGATCCTTAAACATAGACCTAGGAAAACCATCTTCTCTAGGTGAGGGAGACACTCTGGTAGATTTTGTGGGGTAATCAAGGTAAGAGATCATCGCACCTAACAGACATCCTTCCTTCAAGTTTGTCTTTCACGCTGGCTACTGTAAATAAATAAAACAAACGGTTAAACATTGTGTATCTCAAGAAGTAGTAACTGTTAAGAGATGGATTTCTTACCTTAGGTGGGCATGCATTACAGGCTGTGAAACCTGATGCCCAAAATCCATTATAGATGGGCATCCCCTGTAGTTATTGAGGAAATAGGGTCTAATGATTCTGATGATAGAGAAGGTTCCTTCTTCTGCAGATCTGCAACGCCATCTCTTTGGTTGTGAGGAAAATTTTAACCTTTAACCTTTTGTGGAGGGATTTTTAATCAGACAGTAGGTGAGTTGAATGAGGCATTTTACAGGCACACATGACTGTTCTCCCTGAACTGAGGAGATATGATATGCTACAAATGAATCTCTCTCATTCTTAACCCCTTCCTCCAATAGTGCCAGCCCAGAAGGATGTGTCAAATGCTGCCTGTAATCGGCCTTAAACATAGCTGTCCTTAAAAGGTAGGTAAAATCGATAAAGTTCTTTAGATTAATGCATTTATTTTCTCTTACCTTATGCCTGCTGGATCTGATGCATTTCATAGAATCATAAGAAGTTACTATGCTATTGGCCCTGAGGCCCTTATAAGCCTAGCTAAGAGTTTAGCCCATGTTTAGACAAGTCAGCACCCAAACCATTTGTCCAGCAGCGACACAGGTAGAATATCAGGGGTGTATTTTCTGTTTCCCACCCAGTTATTCAGGTTACCCTTAAAAAGGGATAATGAGATACTCTTCTTGATGTGGAGAGGGAGTCTATTCCACAGAGGGGGGCTGTCTCTGGGACACGCATCTGTCCCGCCAACTAGTCCTATTGATGTCACTGACCAGGTTGAGGTCACACATGCAGGTTACTGGAGTGGAGCTTGACCAGTGGATATGCAGCAGTCCCATCGGGTCTGTATTAGAACATCGAATGTTTAATAGTTCGAATCACTAAAGGTTTGCCCTTAATCGAACTATTAAAACATTGAATGTTCATAGAAAAACATTCAAAAAAAAAAAAGAAAAACTAGAGGGTGTATGCAGGGAGACAAGCCCCCCTGCACCCCCCCCACACCCCCACTACTTAAATATACAAACTCTGAGACCGCACTACATTGAAGTAAATGGAAATCTCCCCTTATGGAGATTTCCGTTTACACATTTGATATTCTAAGCGTTTGCTATTGTGTCAACAGTATCAGATTTGATATTGTCTGCTTTCGATAATGTAATAAACCCGTCCCATCAAAGCGGGGTCTGAGATTGCTTTGTATGCCAGACAGAGATGACCTCTAAGGAGTGTATATGAAACTGAGTAGAAGGACAGGGTGTTTTTAGCCTATCTGTATAGGGTAGATGTTTGAGGCCCTGGATTCTCCTGGTGAGGTACCTCTGTGGTCCCTCCAGCTGGTGCATGTGCTTTGCGAGGTACATGCCAAAGGGGGCATTATACTCAATAACTGGCCTTATACTGAAGAATACAGTGATGTTATGACCTCCTTGTCCCTGGATGAGATGCCCTTACTTATAAGGTGGGCCATGTGGAAAGCTTTTCATACAACGGAGGTAATGTGGTGGTCAAAAGGCAGGTTGCTATTAACCTGGATGCCCAAATCCTTCATGACTGATGGCGTGCTTAGGGTGTTATTAATGTGATAATATGCCGGGACGTCCCTCTCCCCAGAGGGGATGATGATGCATTGTTTGGAATTCAGCTTGAGGCCATGTTTCTGGCACCAGTCATTTGGGTGAGACCCTCTTTGAGGATGTCCATATCAGTTGGGGAATTGATGACAGTGCCCAGCTTTCAGTAATCTACAAACTTGGTCAGCCATATCCCACTGGTTTTGGCTTGCACCTCAGAGAAGTATATTCCGAATAACAGAGACCCCAAGACCGACCCCTAGGGTACGTTGCTTGTTAAAGGTCTACTGCTTGAGGTGGCTTCCCCTATTTTGATTAGGTGGGTTCTATCATTGAGCCAGTTTGCTTCCCATCTGGTAACACATGGATTAATGCCTAGTTGAGAGAGTTTATCTATTATGCCCGAGTGGGGAATAGTGTTGAAAGCTTTGGCCAGGTCAAGGTAGGCGTGTACATAGTCTTCTCCCTTATCTATGGCTTTGTGACTGTCTCAAAGAAGTCAACCAGATTTAACAGCCATGACCTCCCCTTGACAAAACCAAAGTGTGTGGGGTCGAGCATTTGGAGGTTGCCAATGTCCTTGTTAAGTCCATGATAATCCGTTCCATGGCCTTGCCAGTCAGGCTAGTTAGGCTGATAGGTCTATAATTTCCCAGATCGGAGGATGCCCCACCTTTGTGTAAAGGGATGACAGTAGCTGTCCTCCAGTCAGCTGGGACAAACTTTGTACTTAGGCTTTGGTTGAATAGGGTGCTTAATGGTGCTGCAAGTTTATGTCTGAGTTCATGTAGGATGCTGCCTGGGATGTTATCGGGTCCCATAGAGGTTGTATTTTTTGCCTTTGCGAGGGCAGGTATCTGTTTCCTAGAGATAAGGGAAGGTACTGGGGATGTCCTGATTTAGTGATGGGGGTCAAAAGGGTGAAGTTTTCACTGAATCTTGTCAGCCTGTAGTTTGGCTATATCTACAGCATTTGTGTATGTTTCCTTGACCACCAATTCTGAAAAGCTCTGGGTGCTTCCTTTGACATTGCAGACATATGTGAATAAGGCATTAGGATTGTCTCTAATAGATGTGGCCAATTTGGACTTGAAGTTTGCTTTAGAGAATTTCACTAGTGCTCTTATTTGCTTGTTCAGACTAAGGACAAATTGCTTCCAATTGGGCACCTGCTCCTTCATGGTCCTGGACAATATTTTTTTTTCCTTTTGTTATATAGTTTATTTATTCCAGATGTCCACCAGACAGGTTTACTCTTCCTTGCGGTGGATGATTTTGTCTTGTCAGGTATTCCTGATTCCATGCAGCTATACAAGTGCTCTTCTAGTACTTTGGTGTAGATTTGGACATTGGTGCCAGTTCTTACAGAAGGGAGGGGACTGTGAAACTCTTTATACCATCCCTCAGGAGGGTTGTAATCAGCTTTGGAGAAGTTTTTTTGTTGGACGCTAGCTAGAGGGGGGTCAGGGGAGATGCCGGCTTCAAAAGTGATGGCATTATGGTCAGATGTTACCAGAGAGGATGATACTTGTAGGGATGCTGCAGCGGTTATTCATGTTGGTTAATACCAAGTCCAAGATATCACCTCTTGTAGGGGTATCAACTAGCTGTTCCACGGCATTTGCATTGATAAAATTGAAGAATTTCTGGGCATTTCTGTCCTGTTATGAGTAGTTTTTCCCATCTATGGTTGGGTAGTTAGTCTCCCAGGATCAGGGTAAAGGGTTCAATCTGAATAGATCTGAAGATGTCCAGATAGGTGGACTGGGCATCTTGAGTCAAATTTGGGGGCCTGTAGCTAGCTGTGATTTGAATAGGGGTCTTGTCAACAGTTAACTGCACCTGAAGTGTCTCCTGTACATCATACTGTTTGACCAGCCTGGAGGTGTGTGTCTTTAATATATATTGAAACTCTGCTTCCTTGGGCTTTTCTGCCCACAGTTTGGGTTTTGAATGTATGATAGGATGAGTAACCAGGTAAGGCTGGGGTGCTCTCTGCAGCTTTCTGTGACTGCACAAATGTCAGCATCTTCCAATGTTAAGAATGCTTGCAGTCAGTGCATTTTCATGTTTAGACTCTTGAGCGTTTAGCGGTTTGACATCCTTGCACTGGCCCAGTAATCACGGAGCCTCAATCCTCAGCGCTAACACCATTGAGGGATGTACACATTGGGAGGATAAGGCCACACACAGTAAAGTACAATTATCTCTTAAGAGCACACAGAGATCACAGTCAGTCTGAGGCTGGTTTTTCCCTCTTTCTCCAGATCCCCAGTAAGACTCCCCACTGGCACAGCTATAGAGTTGAGTCCTTAGCCAGGGTTCCAAGCTAAGGCCTCCCAGCGCACACACTGTCCAGCCAGTGCTTTGTGTCCTTTCACAGGTAGCTGACACACACACACACACACACACACACACACACACACACACACACACACACACACACACACACACACACACTTTGAGATTTGATTTATACACAGACAAATCTGGGAAAGGCTAGCACAGGTTTAGTAGCTATGCCCCCTTCTGCCCAGACCATAAGGTAGTTAGGACTGCCACCAGAGCCCCTACTTATCAGCTACTATAAGGCCCTTCCCAAAGGGTGACCAATTCTACTGTGTAATGTTACTGTTATCCAAATGGTAAGTGTGACCAGAACTTTTAAGGCTATTTAGGAGTGGCCTGTACAGTATCACCAAATACATATGCAGGTACTCTACAAGCTTAAATATCTGAACAAACCAGCCACAATTAAAAGGTTTAAATGTATTTAATAATAAGTAATAAAAGCACAAGATAATACTCATTAACTCAACACAGTGACAGCAGAGTTCAGAATCACAGGAAATGTTTTAAAACAACATTGCAGGACAGTCTCATATAAATACAGAAAACATCTAGACTGCTCTTACTATATTGTTATCTATCTCTAAGAGAAACACTATGATCCAGTCATAACAGTACGTGTTGTTGAGAGACTGGAGTGCGTGTGTGATATGGGGGATTCTGGCACCTGACCGACAACTAACCGTGGCTTTCTACTTATCCAGCCTGATGAGAGGCACATCTTTGTGTCTCACAATAGAGTCTCCTATGACTAATATGTTGGGTTTATGGTTAGGCCTTAGTGGTTGGGACACACAGGTGTGTGGAGTATGCGTGGTATGTGTTGTGGAGGGTTGTGGACTTGGTGTGTGTGTTTGCCTCTGAGGTCTCCTTTGTTTGGGTTTGTTTTTGTTGAGACCCTCCGCATATGTCGGTGTGTGTTGTCTTGTTGTGGGTGGTGGTTGAAGTGTAGTGATTGTGTTGACAACCTTCTCAGTCCCAAATATACTGGCTTGAGGGAGAGAGCATAGACTCTAGGTTCTTAATGTAATTGCATCTCTCACAAATTGTGTTTCTAGGTGGGTAGTAGATGGTTGTCAGTGTTCATGAGGCAGTTGCTACACTGTCTGAGGATGCCCATATCAACCAGGCTGGCAGGAGAAACTGTAGGAAATTATCCATCCATATTTGTCAGAATCTGAGGAAGAGAGGCCAGGGAGAGCTAAGGGGTAAGCCTAAAGCCCAAGTGCTTAAACCAAAACTAAGAGGCTTAGAATAACACTTAGAATTTAAACAGGCTAAAAACCAGTAATAATTGCAGCAGAAATTATACAATTCAACACTTTAGAGAACAAGTAGCAGACAAAGCAAGATGAAGAATAGAGTAGGAGGAGGACACACAAATACTGTAAAAGCTGAATAAAGTGTTTTTTTTCTTCTTTAGTGAAGGAAAATTTGGTAACCTGAGTATTGGTGCATAGAGAATGAGATTTTACTTTTTAATATCTTATTTGCCTGCTGGTAATAGATTGATCCTAAACATTAATCCTTGGCCTAGTGACAAAGAAGTCATAATGTTGGACTCCCTGGGTAAGTAAATGTTTTTTTTTTATTCCAGTTTAGCTTTTAGGATTATCAGAAGTACATGTGGAGGGTATATGCTTTGTTATACAGATAGCCTGAGGGAATTTTCAGCCACACTTTCTACAGAAGGTGGTTCCTTTCTGAATCCTATTGTTTCTACCTTATCCTTTATATCCAAACGTCCTTTGAAGAGTTATGTGATTGCGAAGATACTGTGTCTAGGGCTTACTGCTACAGTGTTGAGAAGATATCCCCGAGTATGCAATCAAACGTTTGCTGATTAGGTGAAGTCGGAAGTCTTAGATTCCACTTTAAATGAGGTGGTAGTCTTTGGCTGTTCTGCTACCCAGGTTCTCAAACAATTTGTTGAAACAATGGCATTGATTCAGTGAGTATCCAAGTTTTTTAATGTCCCTGGTATAAACCTTTTAGATCTTTTTCATTTCCTAAAGAGCAAAATTCTGGCAGAGAGCCAAAAGACATAGATGGAGGGGGTCCTTTCAGGAAAGAGGACAGACCAACAGTGCAGAATGACTACTGGAATTCTCTCTCCCCTTTCCCTTTGGGCAGTATCTCACTAAACTGTCCCATAAGCTGGTTCTCAACACCCCCTCTGATAAAAGATTGTTTGACTCTAGGGTGTTAAAAGTGGTGTAGGAGAATTACAGATTACACTAGATACAAAAATCTCTTTTTAGGGAAATCTCACCCCTTCCTCCAAACAAAACATATTTTCCTGAGGTTCTTTCATCTTTGCACACTGTAGGCATCCTAGAACCAGTGCCTTTAGTTCAAAGAGCCAAAATTCTATTACAGAATGTTTCCGGTACCAAAGAGAGACTGGTCTTGGTGACCAGTACTTGATCTTTTGATCATGTTTAAACCTGTATGTGAATTCCCATGATTTCTGTGGTAGTAGATCAACATGATGCTTATTGTCACACTTTTTTCCATAGTCCATGTTCAGGAAGCTTGCAAGGTTTTCTGTATGTGGGTCTCATTCAGTTCTCTGCATTACAGTTCGTATTGTCTGCAGCTCCAAGGGTGTTTACAGAATGTCTGGTACCACTTACAGCTCATTGCAGATTGCATAGCTTTCACTTCACACGTTTCTTTAATATCTAGATGACTTGCTTAGCTCTGCAGAGCTTTTATCCAGATGGTAAGAGTCATTAACCAGGGTTATGTTTCTTCTGACCAGTCTGGGTTTCCAAATAAATGTTAGAAAATCCTCCTTGTGTTTACAATGGCTAATGACCACAAGGGCCTTTTTAAGCCTAGCCATGCATCCCAAATCTCTGACAAGTTCTGATATCCTTGACAAGTGTAAGCATGGGCCTGGCAGATGAACCATTTACAGGTTACCTGTTAGAGACATAGGTGCCAAACCAAGGATGAATTTATGGTTTCCCATCCAGTTGTCCATGTTACACTTGAATTGGGTTAGGGAGGAACTCTGCTTCACATGGATGGGGAGCCTGTTGTAAGGGTCTATATTAGATCACAGAGCGCTTAAAAAAGCGAATGGTGCTTAATCGACCCTATATAAGCGAAAGTTTACAATTTTGAACTATCAGAACAGCGATTTTTTTTTTCCTAGGGAAAAAAATCGCTGTTCCAGCAACAACCAAAAACAAAAAAAAAAAATACTTTAAACATTACATCAAGTGGGGGGCTTTGCCCCCCACACCCCCCCTACTTAAATATACCAACTCGAGACCGCACTACAGTGCCGAAAATGGCAAAGTAACGAAGCGGCCAAGCAAATTCTTTCCCTGGGAAAGAATTCGCTTAGAAGCCGCTTCCATATTTTGCCATTTCAGGCTTTTGAGTTCGACCAAGACACATTTGAAAGACTGCGTCTTCGGTCTTCTAATAGGGAACCTGTTGTAAGACAGGGTAGTCTCTGGATACATACCTATCTCTCCAGCAGGTCCTGTTTATATCATAGGCAAAGTTTAAGTCTTTAGAACGGGTAATTCTGTCACTGTTTGTTTTGTAGATATGCAGGAGGCCCTTCAGAGTGGGGTCTGACAATGCCCTGTATGTCAGGCATAGATCTCCCCTCAAACGCCTGTAGGGAGACATAATACATGGCTAGGGCCTTGAGTCAGTCTGCATAGGACATATTATTTACGCACTGTATTCTTTTAGTGAGGAACCTCTGTGAACGTTCCAGTTGTTGAATATGCCTGGTTAGGTACATACCAAAGGGGGCACTGTACTTAATGATAGGTCTGATGAATACCAAATGAAGTGGAACAAATACTTCTTGGACAAAGATGCCATACCTTTGTTTATAAGTTGCGCAGCATCGAATGATTTCCTCACCACTGTAGACACATGATGGTCAAAGGATAGATTACTATCTATGTGTGTCCCCAAGTCCCTGACTAATGGGTCAACTCTAAGGGGTGTGTTGTCAGTATGATGGTTACCAGGGATGGTTGACTTCCCGAAAGATACTATTATGCATTTCTTGGCATTTAATTTTAATCCATGGCTCTGACACCAGTTTCTGTGTCAGCCCCTCCTGGAGAGCATTTGTATAAGTGCGAGATTCATTGACCGGTCCTAATTTGCAATCATCTGCAAATTTAGTCAGCTAGAGACCACTGATATTGGCCTTGACTTCTGAGAAGTACATGCCAAAAAGGAGCAGTCCAAGGACTGATCCCTGATTGACACCACTTGTGACTGGCCTCTTTGCAGATGTGGATTCCCCAATTCTAACTTCCTGGGTCCTGTCTGTGAGCCAGTTGGCTATTAATGGGATGACATACGGGTTTGTACCTAACCTCTTGAGTTTGTCAACAATGCCCGAGTGGGGTATTATGTCAAATGCCTTGGTCAGGTCAAGATAGGCAATGTGAACAATTTTGCCCTCATCCATTGCTTTGGTGACCTTCTCAAAGAAGTCCACCAGGTTAAGTAGGCATGATCTGCCCTTTACTAAACCAAACTAGGTTGGGTCCAGTGTCTGGAGGTTTACTTTATGTCTGATTATCTCCATGATAATTCTTTCGATGGCTTTACATATAAGACTAGTGAGACTTATGGGTCTGTAGATGGCCCACCTTTGTGCAGAGGGATGACTGTTGCCTTTCTCCATTCATGAGGCACGAAGCCTGTTTGGAGGCTACAGTTAAATAGTTAATCCAGAGGCCCTGATGGGTCATGTTTCATGCTATTTCGAAGGCATCCCAGGATATTGTCTGGGTCCCATTGATGCAGTGTTCTTAGTCTTGGAGCGTTAAGGACCTGTTCCCTTGTGATAGAAGGGAGAGTTATATTTGATGATATTTCTTGAGGGAAGGTTGAGGGGGGAGAGAGAGGAGTAAAGATGGAACTGAATTTATCAGTCAAGAGGTTTGCTATATCTTCTGGCTCAATATAGGTGGCTCCATCTACAATGAGCTCTGCACACAATTCTGTATTTCCATTGAGGCTGCAGATATAGCTAAAGAATGTTTTGTGGTTGACTTTGGCCTGAGAGGCCAAACTTGCCTCAAATTTGGCTTTAGTAGATTTTATTTGTCCTCTAAGTTGTTTAGTTTGAGAGTGCTTTTGCTCTGCTGGGTGCTGCACCTCCTAATTTTTGCCATGATTTTCTTCCTCCTGTTATACATCTGATTGATTTTGTGATTCCACCAAGATGGCTTGTTTTTGAGTTAGTTCTGTACTTCTTCCTGGGTACAGGTCATCATCTCCATCTCACTGAATTGTTTCTCTTTTTCCTTCTCATCATTTCTCTCATAAAGGCCTTCCTGACAGAAGAGAAAGTGGATTTTTATCTGGAAAGCTTCCTGAGTTTATTCAATCAGTCTCAAACTTCTGCAAGAGAATTTCTCAGGATCCTAAGGTTCATGGCTTCTGTGTTTCTTACAGTTCCTCTAGTCAGGATGTACATGAGAAAGATGCAATGGATTTAGAGAAAGATGCAATGGATTTAGAAAAAAAAACACGAACCCAACATTTCCTTTCTGTAATTCATTAAATTCCAGTTTTGGGCTTTGTAAAAAGGGAACTGCAGTTGTGGAGACAAATTCAGCTGAACGTAGATATCTTCTTTTCTTAGACCTGAAACCAATCTCTCCTCACAGACTCTTTGGTTTCTGCTTGAGGAGCAGTTTCCATGTAGGTAAAGGTGCAAAGCCTGTGGTGTCAGAGAGACCAGAGCACATCAGTATTAAGGGGAAATTAGCTGTGATTCATGCCTTCAAATCTTTTCACCTTCTATGGTTACCAGGACCTCTGCAAGTGATTACAGACAGTGCCACAGGCATGTGGTACATAAGCAGGGAGGTATAGGGTCATGCCCCCATGCAGGATGGCTGTAATGGTTTGGGAGTAGCTCTATAGCATTCCTTAAGCCACCAAGCATGTTACATTTCATCAGAGCAAAACAGTGTCAGACAAACTGATCATGACCAGGACAGATGTTCACTAGTGGAAATTGACCGAGGGGTGTCTTCATGAACCAGTCCAGCTGTGGCGAATACTTCAATTAGATCTCTTTGTCTCCTTTCAAGATAAACTACTAAGCAAATTCTGCACCACAGTTCCTTGGATGCAAAAACAGATGCATTGTCATTCCCGTGGATGGAAATGTTCCTTTATGCTTTTTCACCCTTTCCATTGATTATCCAGAGTAATTTTGAAGATCTACAGGGACTTCCAAAATAATTATGGTGGCTTTTTTGGACCCCAGGTAACATTGCATCTGATGTCAATCTTCATTCATCCTTGACTTATGGGACATGGTTCCGATCCTCGGAACCAGCTCTGCCTTTTTATACAGCTCATGCCAGCCAAAAACTCTCAAGCTAAGACTCCACCCACAATGCCCCTTTCCCTATTACCTCAGATCTCGTTTGCCGCTCTTGTTGCAAGACACGTCAGCCATTGCTGTCACAGCTAAGTATGATTATTTACTTTGAAAGTCTTTTTCAGTACTCTTTATAGTTCTATTCTTCATATTACTTGTATTTCTTTCTGTATATATTGCTTAGATATATCTTAGATGTTGAATCTCTGCCCACCTTTTTTTGAGTGGGTGTGCTTTTACCCTTCCTTCATACGGTTCGGTATTCCTGTTGCCATCATTTGTAATCTTCCCTTCCCCTACCTCATCACGTAGCTGCACATTTACCCATTTACCATTGTTCATATTCTCCTTTTTCTTACCATTGCCTGGTATTTCTTCGTATCATTGGTAGCTTTTCCTTTGTACCCTTTTTATGTGAGTGTTGAGTGATTGTGTTCCTGCCCTACCTCATCACGTAGCTGCACATTTACCCATTTACCGTTGTTCATATTCTCCTTTCTCTTACCATGGCCTGGTATTTCTTCCTATCACTGGTAGCGCTTCCTTTGTACCCTTTTTATGTGAGCGTTGAGCGATTGTGTTCCTGACAGTTGATTGGTTGATTGCTGCTTTCTTCAGTTTGTCAACATGGCTGACAAACCAAAAGGCACTACAGGTTTCAAGCACTGCCAGGACTGTGGGTGAAATATGCCAAATTCGGATGGGCACCTTTCTTGTGTTTGGGTGCTGCCCATTTAGACCAGGAATGCTCTGTCTGCCAGACCTTTAGTCACAGGACCCTGGTAGAGTGTAAATATTTATTTTAAAAGGCTTGCTGAAGTCTTCCTTTGTAGAAGCCTTATCCGGGTCGTCTCCTACTTCAAAATCTGACCTTGGCTCACTCGGTGCCATCTTCCCCTTCAATGTTGGTGGCCAAGAAATATAACCTTTCAGTTCCTCCCACTTGCATGGACCAAAGGCTATGGTTCCAAGACTGTAGGAATGGGAAGTCTCGGCGCAGGTGTTGGCACTGGCTCCTTTAGTTTCCCCAGTTGGTGCTGACCTCACCTACTGCACCACAGCAGATGCCGCTCACCCCCTTGGTGCCAAAATCAGAGCTGCATTCTTACGTAGGCCAAGTTACTCTCCCTCCATCGATCCCTTCATGGGACAGCTTCCCAACCCCTTCCTAGAAAAGCCGGAATCCCTTTCTGGATTATCTGTCCATTCCTCCAGGAGTCTCACCTAAGTTGGCACAGTGAGGTTGGTGGAACAGCTCCTTGTGGCCGGGGGTGTGTCTGTTTCTTCCCAGACCTCTCTCCCCTCTAGAGTTGGGGTTTCTTCTCCCAGGACTTCACCTGATCTTCCTTCTCTAACCTCCTTGGGAGCTTTAGAGCCCCCCCCCCCAACTCCGATCTCTCTGGTTCCAGCTGTTCTGGTGCTGACAAGCTTTCCACCTTTGATTCTAGGATCTGCTGTGACTCCTTCAGTTCCTTTGGAGCAGATGGATTCCTGGGGACGTAGCTCTGCTGTCAGGTCATAATGTTTTATATTGGTTCCATCTTTTTTCGAAGTCCTTCACTCTGGGTACCTTAGCTGTGAGCTCATCATTGGCTCCTGCTTCAGAGGGGAGTCTCTCGGAGCGAGTTGTGACCTAAGTTCGTGCTTCCATCCTTCTTTGAGGGGACCTGACTTCCAAGTCATGGAGATGGCATTGGCCTCAATGGCCTCTCAGCTGACCTTTTTTGTATCAGAGTTTCATGTGTAGGCACATTTAGGTCCACAGCTGCCACCATCCTCCACACCTGGACAGTGAGCACCAAAACTGCAAGCTACCCAGTACAGGGCCCTTCTTCAGAGTCCTCCTCAGAGATTCCCATTGAGGAGCTACCCTGGAAGAGGACGTGCAAGAGGAAGCACTTTGATTCCTCAGAAGAATCAATCACCGAAGACACAGACTTTGATGATGGAGAGGGTTCCACCGGTCACCCCACAAGATATCTCCTTTGGAGATATCCTGGCGTTCCTTAAACAAAGGGATAACTGGCGGCCCAAAGACCTGACCTCCGAGGAATCCATGTACTTGCAAGCGTTTGGTGCTCGCCCATCCACTTCCTGGGTGACCCCTCCTGCTGACTATCTTAAGTTGATCACAGAACTGGCGTGGAAGGCTTCTTATTCCATAGAGCCGATTCTCCGGGGACCAGACAAAATTTTGTCAAACCCTGAAGATTAACAGCATTAGGCCAAGGATTTAGCAGTAGATGCTGTGGTGGTGGCAGTGGCCACCAAAAAGGAACTTGCTGTCGAGAGCCTAGGACGATGGACAGGTTTGGAAAGCTGGTATATGCTTCATCGACCTTCGACTTAAGATTTTTGAATTTCAAGGCACATTTCACTCTACTCCTGAGATATCTGATAAAGGAGTTGTCTGATACTCTCGCAGGAGCTGTGTCTGAGGAGGTGCAGGATAAAGTTGCCTCTCAGCTGGCCACCCTGGAGTGTATATCAAACTCATAGCACATACAGCTGAAGGGACAACTAGAGCAGCGGGCTGAGGCATTGCCATAAGGCGTCACGGCTGGATGCGCTTGTGAGTTAGCAAGAGCCATTTAAGTCTTCCTTCTTCCATGCTCCTTTTGATGGATTGTCCCTGTTCGGCCCTAAAGTCAAAGCAACTCTAGCCAGGTGCAAAAAAGATGGAAAGACCCTATCTGCAGTGGGTGTACATTTTTCTGCTCCCCAAAGTGTCTTAGTCCAGGAACCAGAGAATCAGAAAAATGTGATTCAAAAAGTCCGAAGGGCCTTTTCAGGACACACGTTGCGGTAACTCTCCTCGGGTCAAGGGGGGGCTCTAATGGAAGATGCCGACCCCATGGCAGAGATGGCCTGCAAAATCAGGGTTCAAGAGATTCCTTTTCTGGGCAACCCTACCAGTGCTCCTGAAAGGAGGCCCGATTGCTTACCTCTGGAAGCATTCGGGGGAAGACTTTCACTGCACTGCACAGCCTGGTGACAAATAACCTCTGACACTTGGGTGCAGAAGATTACTACCAGAGGTTGCCTGATCCCAGTTATTATTTTCCCAAGATCAGAAAGGAAACTCACAGGTGTGCTATCCATTCAGAGGGACCAAGCAGTCTTAGACATTCAAAAGCTGCTAGAGAAGTCATCCAAGAAGTCCCTCCAGACCAGACAGGATCTGAATTTTACTCAAGGTTCTTTTTGGTGCCAAAAAATGCAGGAGACTGGAGACCAATTTTGGATTACAGCCTTCTGAACAAGTTTGTTCAGCAGACAAAATTCTGGATGGTCATGGTACAGTCTATACTTCCCTTTCTAGAGGAAAATGATTGGATGTGCTCTTTGGACCTTCAAGACTCATTATCACACAAAAATGAACAAACACTCAAGAAGGTTTCTCCGTAATCTGCTGGGAGCCAGTCATTTCCAGTTCAGAGTGCTCCCCTTTGGTCTTACCACAGCCCCCAGGGTGTTCAACCAAATGCATGGCAGCAGTCACAGCTCACTTGAGACCACGCGGATTCCAGGTGTTTCCTTATCTAGACAACCGGCTCATCACCTCTGCTACCAGGCATCTACCGCTTCAAGCCAGAAACTTAATTTTGCACCTCTTCAATTGTTTGGGCATTACAGCCAACAGAAAAAAATCCCAGCTAACTCCCACGCAAGACCTAGAGTTCATAGAAGCATGTCTCCGTACAATTTCTTGTATAGCTTCTCTCCCTCTTCACAGACTACAGAAGATAAAATCCCAAGTGCAAGACATTCTATCCAGAGAGACAGTTCCAGCTCTTCTAGTCCTCCTAAATTTGGATCAATGGCAGCGACCATTACCTTGGTATCTCCAGCAAGATTTCACATGAGGCTGCTTCAATGGTTCTTGGCTTCCCAGTGGCCCATCCTAATGCACCCAATGACTTATCTGATTCTAATGATGCAAGCAGGCTACAGGAACACTCCAACACACACTTTATTACAATAAAGTAAGCGCTTTCGTTGGAGAAAATACTCCAACTTCAGACTAAAAATACATGAAACACTGCATTGTACTTAAATACAAACGGGTAAAAATAAAGATAAAAATTAGGGACAGAATGCATTACATTGATGGCAAGTTTAATTGGGATTCCCAGGGAGTAGTTTATGGGGCCTTATGTGACAATTGCGAGGCATACTATATTGGTAAAACCGAGAGGAGGATCAAACAAAGAATTTATGAACACCAATATAGTATTAACAAAAATTTAATTACCAATGCTTTAGCAAAACACATTTTGGAATATCCTAGCCATAGAGTTTAATTTGTAGTCTTACAGCAAGTAGAGTACAATATAAGAGGAGGCCCTTGGGAGCTTAGACTGGAAGAGTCCGAACTGGAATGGCAAATCTGCACTTCAGTCCACATATTACCAGGGCTGAATGAGGCTTTGTCTATTAAATGCTTGTTGAAAATAAAATCACTTGCTAGGTAGCTGGTTACATAGGTTCGATTAATTTTAAGTGCTTAAGTTTTTATACATCTAAAAATTTTAAATTAATGTTATAAACTTTTGGTGTTTTTAGATATAATATTCACCCTTCCTTTTTTAAGAAACAATTGTTTGATTTATTCTATTTTGTTTTGTCAATGCAATTTTGTCTTTAAACATTTAATCTGGTGTTATTGATCATTTTTATATTACTAACATATAATTATGTCTAGCTGTGACTTTAAGAATTTAAACCTTAGCTGTGAGGTTTTATTTAAATAATTTTAAATAAGGCTAAATAAATCTATATAGTTTTATAGAAATTTATCCATTAATTAAGCACTTGATGTTATTTGTGACATCATAATTAATTAAGCCTTTACATTGGCTGCTTGATCTAACAGTTTGTATTCAAATACAATGCAGTGTTTTATGTATTTTTAGTTTGAAGAAGTTGGAGTATTTTCTCCAACGAAAGCGCTTACTTTATTGTAATAAAGTGTGTGTTGGAGAGTTTCTGTAGCTTGCTTGCATCATTTTACTTCAATTTTGCCTTTTTTTGTTGTTGTGTTATCTGATTCTAATCACTGGTCGCTGCAAAAAAGGACTTATCCTGGTGGATGCAGTCAGAGATAATTCTTTTGGGCTGTCCCTTTGTACCGCCTGAGCCCAAGGCCATAATGACCAAGGATGCTTCACAGATGGGGTGGGGGGCATTATCTGGGAAGAACAGTCCAAAGTTCTTGGTCCCTGCAAGAGGCCAGCTTGCATATCAATGTCCTGTAACTGAGGGCAGTGCTCTTAGTGTTGTAAGCCTTTCAATCTGTCCCTCCCTCTGGGGACAGGTGCAGTTCAATCAGATATGTCAGTGGTATGGTGCAACAGCAAACTGGATGGAACCAGATCTTAACCCCTGTATCGGGAAGCACTCAGAGTTTGGCAAAGGGCGAGATCCTCCAACTGTTTTCTCGTAGTAACGCACATCCCAGGGAGCTCCAACATGATAGCAGACAGACTGAGCAGATATATTCTCCTGCCTCACGAGTGGGGTCCCAATCCCATAGTGGTGAAGGAGAGTTTTCTTTGCTGGTGACAGCCTTGCTGCGACCTGTTTGCATCCCCCAGGAACAACAAATCCAGCAGCTATTTTGCCCTTACCCCCCCCCCCCCCATGTAGAGTCCCCGAGAGACGCTGTTCTTCTCGATTGGTCCTCTGGCCTTCTCTGTGCCTTTCTCCCCTGCCTTCTCATTCCCCTCGTTTTGAAGAAAGCCCACAGATTGAAAAGCAAAATTATCCTCATTGCACCATTCTGGCCCTAAGTCTGGTTCCCCTTCCTTTGGCCTCACCCGATTTGCCGTCCATGGATTCTGGACCCAGTTCCAGATCTACTGTCTCAACTGCAGGGATTGGTGTACCCCAACTTTCAGAATCTCAAGCTGACAGCTTGGTTTTACTCCAATTCCATTAGTCGCCAGGCAGAATAGCTTACCTTCCCCAGTACAAAACATCCTTCTGGCTTCCCATAGGCCATCCACCAGGAAATTCTACCTTAGCAAATAGAAGAGATTTTTGATTTGGGCCTTTGATAATGACCTATATCCCTTTTCAGCACCAGTCGAGAAAGGTTTGGAATTCTTAGCTACCCTTTTTAATCAAGGAGTTTCTGCTTCCACAATCAGGGTTCAATTAGCGGCCATTTCTAATTTCCACAGTGGCATCGATGACCATTCTTAAATTTCCCACCGTTTATTCAAAGTTTTCCTTAAAGGGGTCTTGCGATTAAAGCCTCTGTTTAAAGACCCTATGACTCCATGGGACCTGACCTTGTTCTTGCAGTCTTTGGTGCTCCCTTCTTTTGAACCAGCACCGACTTGCCACCTAAAATTTCTCTCATGGAAGACTCTAGTAGCTGTCAGTTATGTCAGAAGAGTTCTGAAATTCAAGCATTATGTTCGAAACCCACATGTTTGGCTTTTCATAAGGATAAAGTTTTAAGAACCAACCCTTCTTTTCTCCCTAAGGTGGTTTCAGCATCTGATATTAATCAAACTATTGATTTGCCTGTTTTCTTCCCCAATTTTTTCCAATAAATTGAGTATTGCTTACATTTGCTGGACATTCACAGACAATTACATTTACCTCAGCAGGACTAAAGAATCTAGAAAATCAGACCAGTTGTTTCCTTTTCTGGTTTAACTCTGGGAAAAGCGGTCTCAAAAGTTACCTTGTCTAAATGGCTACAAAATTGTGTTACCTTTATTTAAAATCACAACAACCTCAAGTTCATAGGTAGGTACTAGGCTATCGGCCCTGGGGCCTATACAAGCCCAGCCAAAAAGGTACCCTGGCTTTTGCCACAAAAGAAAATTATTTTCCTGTGCCACTGTCGAGCAGAGCCACAGAGGTTATCTCCACCTGTGACAGCGCATTCCACCAGATCAATTCCCAGGTCAGCTGTGTTCCACTTCAAAGCTTCCATGGATGAGATATGTGCAGCTGCAACATGGGCTACCCCTCATACCTTTATCACACATTACAAATTGGATATGGTCTCCAGGGGAAGAGCATCCTTTGGCTCTATGGTTCTCAAATATCCTTCCATAAGGCCACCCAGGATCTAAAGTAGCTGGGGACTCTGTTCCACAAGTCAAGGAAGAGTGAAGATCGACAGCATCAGATAAAGAAGTTATATACTCACCATAACATTCCATCTGTGTTGTCGATCTTTATTCATCCTTGACCTCACCCTCCTTCCCCCTCCTGTAGACTTCCTGGAGAACTAGACACTTGTCCTGGAAGCTTGTAGGTTTGTCCTTGGACATTGCTTCTTCCTTTTTTATGGATTCCTCTATCTTATTATATGGCTGCAAACTCAGTCTGAGATAATACAGAGAGGAGCATTGTGAGTAGTCTTATCTCGAGAGTTTTGGCTGGAGCGAGCTGTATAATGGCTGAGCCGGTTCTGAGGATTAGAACAGTGTCCCACAAGTCCCACAAGGATGAATGAAGATCGACAACACAGATGGAACAGGTGAACATGCATCATCTTTTACTCCCCTCTTATGCAATTGGCCAAGGGCAATTACCAAAAGCTTCCTTGCAGACTAAATCCACTATCACAAGACACTGGAACTTTGATACACCATATTTTCAATCCACTTCAACTTACTACCTGGGTGGTTCTATTCTGATACCTTTCAAGCATTTATTTCATGAGGACATGCAGTAGGCACTAAAGAAGGCAAAAGAACTTTTAATAGAAAATCCTGTATTGGCAAGTGGAAGCCATTTTTCTAGTTTGTGCCTAACCAATAACCACAGGCCCATTAGAGATTTTGTACTACCAGTGCTCAAGTATGTGTGAGTTACTATCCAGTGGGCCTCTCTTAGGTTCATTTTGTGGACGTTTTAGCCTCTCTACTCATGGAGCCCTCCTCTCTCCTGTTTGTAGTGAAACAGTTTCTGAAAGGAATTGTCACACCTGAGACTTGTAAACATTTTTTTTTCTCCTCGGGATCTCAATTTTGTGCTGGAAAAGTGTGTGTCACTATTTGAACCTGCTTATCAGGCTGATTTAAGGTTCTTGACTTGGGAAACTGTACTCATCATTGTTCTGACATATGCAAAAAGAACATCTGAACTGCAAGCTCTCATGGTGTGTGAACCCTCTCTGGCCTTCCATAAGGATAGAGAATCATTAAGAACAAGTCCCTCATTCATGCCCAAGGTTTTCTCAAAGTTTACTTTGAACACATCTGAGAGTTTAATTTGAATCGGGCCATCAGTCAAGCAGTGCTCTGTCAGGACTTGGGAGAAAGGATTCCACATACTTTGAATGTGCATAGGCAGTCTGGGTCTATATCATGAGATCAAAACCGAACAGCTTAAACATCGAATATGCCATTCCTCAAAGTTACTTTTGTGGGAGACTGCACCCCCACACCCCCTGCAAATTATATATACCAACTCTGAGATCGCACTACAGTGAGGAAAGGACAAATTTTCCAATCTTCACCATACTGTGATCTCACAATAAACGCATCGATTAATTGCATTTTCTATGTTAAAGCCATTCACTCTCCAGCCTGTTCGATTTCGGGATAGGAACCCAGCAGCTCAGGTGCTATCTTGATATTACAAAGTCTTTAGAACAATCGCTCTGTTGTATTGGGACTATGAAAGGAGAGCCAGTGTCAAAACAGACTATTTGCAGATTGTTGCCCTTTGCTGTTGCTTTTTTGTAATGCCCAGCATGGTAATCCAGTTCCAGGCAAGTGTCAAGGCTGACTCTGAGGGCCTTGTCTTTAGCATAATGGAAAGGGTTGGTCTCTGGAAGCATTCTGGAGGTGGTTGCATGGTCCTCTGCACAAACCTTTGTAAGGCATCGCAGACTGGTTCCTTTCTGTAAATGTAGGACTGGCTCTGTTGGCACCATTCTTCAGGTTCTGCTGGATCCATATCCTTCCTACTCACAGGTTGGATCGGCTTTGCTGCAGCAGTGGGAGGGCTGAACATAGTACATTTGTGCAAGATTCACTACCCATGACAGTAGATGTTTGAATTCCTCACTGTTGTAGGAATCTATATCACTTCAGTGAACCGTCACTTCAACAAACAATATTTCATCGTAAATGTCTTTCAACAAATTCCCCTCGGGGAGGGGGAGCTGTGCCCACCCACACCCTCCTCTAATTATATATACTAACTCCAGGATCACACTACAGTGGGGGATGGGCAAAGTTCCTGATCCTCACTATACCGCAATCTCAGTATGAGCAGTTCGAATGGCATGTTCAGTGTAATTGCACTGAAAATGCCATTGAATTAACTGATTTTTCACTGAACTGATACGGACTATTGTTGTAGTGGTCACACCCACCATCCCTGTAGTATTGTGTAAAGTCATTGTTGGAAAATACTTTGGTGGCTATTTCTTTCAATTCAGGATAAGTATGTGACTTTTTAACTTTTATGCAAGAAAGTCATGAAGATTTTTGACTGTGAATGCTGGTTTTCCCTCCTCAGGGCTGACCAGTCAGAATTCAGTGTGGAAGGGCAACAGACGTTTTGCAAGCTGTCCAGTTGTCTTCAGCAAGACACAACCCATATGTTGTAAAGGCTACTGATCAGTGAAAAATTGAAACTTGTACTGTTATGGGTAAATTCAGCTTACACAACTGTACTTACTTTGGGAGTAACCTGAGACTAGTGTGTGGGAAAGTGAAGTACTTCATCACAGTATGGAAATGGAAACTGAGAACAGTTAAATGCTGGACTACAGAATGAAGCACCCTCTGCAGTGAAACAGCATGAAGGTACTGCACAGGTTGTCTTCTCAGTTTGAGAAATGTAACCTATCTGTTACGTGCTCTACAGTGAATAAAACTGTGGATTTGCTGTTTTGTCATCCACCAGTTGATAGCATTTCTCTTGTTACACTTGGAGATGTATGTTCATGCTGACGAAGAACAGGTTGGCATGTTTCAGACTAGGTAGCATTTCCACCTGTTCTGTAACCCACTGTAGTTTATAGTCTGCTTATGGTATGACCTGGGTGGAATCCTCATGAATGTGCCTTTGCAACACGGTAAATTCTGTTCATACAAAGATGAGTTTAGGCAGGCCATCTTGGCTGCTACCTTTCATGGTGCAGTGTTTTTTTGGCAAGCCTCCCAGAATCTGAGGACTTTAAAAGGAGACAGTTGGCTGTGAGCATTGTTGATGTCCTTTGTGACATCCATCTCTGTACTACTTCCCAGCCACCTCAGTTTTCCTGGAAAAGGTAGCCCCTGCCATGAATGAGGAGGGCTCCCAAACATCAGACAGTACTGGCTTCCTTAGTTGTACTAACCAAGTCCCTGAGGTGGTCAGAGCTGCTGGCTCTGCGATCTTAGTATTTGCTTTTGTCGTGGTTAGTTCTCCAAGTTTGTACTGTTTTGTAGACCACCAGAAAGGAGCATTGTGTCCTTGCTACACATGGTCACAGATGGGAACATCTTAGATCTGTTGGGTTTCCTCAATAGAGAACTTTGCTTAGCACCACACTGTTTTCAGCATTCTAGGACTGGTGTGGACTCCCTTCCTCAAAGGGCTATATGGACAGCCCTCCTTTAGACAGAGTCTACTCCTGACATTCTTGGTTTTGAAAGAAATGAAAGATTTCTGTCCTTTACTGAACTTCAGTGATTTTAGTTAGCCCATCATGTGCGTAAGGTTCTGCATGGTTGTAAGCCAGGTGGCCATGTGCACCTGGATAGGTTTTCTGGACCTTTTAACATGGTTGTTAAATGGGGTTACACACACACATGTGCACACACACACACGTGCACGCACACACACACACACACACACACACACACACACACACACACACACACACACACACACACACACACACACACACACACACACACACACACTTTCATTTCAGGTTGTTGCTGTTTTAGTTTTCCTTTTTTACCCATATTGTTTACCAGGATGTTGGCTACTGTGGTGGAACCCTTGCCAGAGAAGAAAAAAATCTTCAACTGTTCCCTCATCTGAATGACTTGCTTGTGGTGGCCCTGTTAAAGGGTGCCCTGAAAGCATCTTTTGCTTGGACACAAATTACAGACCCTTGATGTCTGCATACACTGGGGAGAATGTCTGAGATTTCACATGTAGCTAAAGGGTTTGATAGTAGCTGCATCTTTTGTTTTTGGCCTTCTATTCCTTTGTGACCAGAGAGTCTTGTTTTCTAGTAGGCTAATTTAATTTCTGTATTCAAGCATTGGAAAATGGCAGGAGAGACGTAGGAATCATGGCTGTCCTGTAGAAGACTGGAGTAACTTGTAATATTCTGCAGCCCTCTCTTTGTTGGTTTGTGAATGCCTGCTATCTTTAGCCCATTGTGATAAATGTTTCTACTCGCCTGTTCTCTGTAGCATTGCAATTAGGTGTAGGCTGGGCTCACACTTCAGAATCCCTGTACACATGATGCACACATCCAGGGTTTTCCTAATGTGCTTTTCTCTAGACATAAGTAGCTTAGACCACTTGCTTAGGATGGTCAAACTGGCATTGCTCAGTCCCATGTTATCCTAGCTTGGGCCACTGACTGAACCTGGGAGAGCTGGATTAGAGTTGGGGCTTCATCTCTCTGCAGCATGAAGTTGGTTAGCCTTTTGGATCAATCCCGCCCAGCGAGAGGACCCAGAAGGTCATAGCTTTTGCAGGTGAAGTAGGAATGCATCTGAGGGTGTAGGGTGGTGCCCTTCATCACATCTTGGGTGTGACAGCAGCCACAGTTTTTGTGCTTCCATTCTCACAACTTTGAGTGCCGCTGTTGCAGTGGATAGGGATGTGCTGTTCGCTGATGGTTTAGTGTCGTTTCTTTGCTCTGAGGTATTAAACTGATGGACGTTTCCCACTTGTCTCATTATTTGCCTTACCCCTTCCCACAGCAGAATCCATTGCATGTCTTGATACTGGATATTTATTTACTTTTTGTCCTTTGATAACTGGGAAAGTCCAACTGAGCCAGTGACCTATTTCAGTGGAGGCCTGGCGAGGAAAATCCATGACCAATTTAAAAACATTTAAGCAGTAGTTAACTAATTTTATACAAGGGGATCATATCCCCACAACAGATAAAAACAAACCGATTGAAATGCATTTACAGAAATATTATTAGGATAGATTGAGACTGAGAATGCAGTATGTACTGCAAGTAGCAAGGCACTGCAGAAGTTGATAGCCTATGTCAAGTAAACTAATACAGAGTTATTCAACATATTGACTGTATTATAATGTCTGAAGGTGAAAAGTGGAGTATATTCTGTTAGAGGAATATAATGGGATCAGGAGGAGTAATGAGCAGGAGACAGAATTAACATCATCTAGAGAGAGCGGGTTGATTTATTAGAACTGTCCAAATAGGGACTAGAATGAGATGAGATGAGGAGTGATGAGCAGGAGGCAGAATTAATATCATCTAGAGAGAGTGGGTTGATTTATTAGAACTGTCCGAATAGAGACTAGAATGAGATGAGGAGGAGTAATGAGCAGGAGGCAGAATTAACATCATCTAGAGAGAGCGGGTTGATTTATTAGAACTGTCCGAGTAGAGACTAGAATGAGATGAGGAGGAGTAATGAGCAGGAGGCAGAATTAATATCATCTAGAGAGAGCGGGTTGATTTATTAGAACTGTCCGAATAGAGACTAGAATGAGATGAGGAGGAGTGATGAGCAGGAGGCAGAATTAACATCATCTAGAGAGAGCGGGTTGATTTATTAGAACTGTCCGAATAGAGACTAGAATGAGATGAGGAGGAGTGATGAGCAGGAGGCAGAATTAACATCATCTAAAGAGAGCGGGTTGATTTATTAAAACTGTCCGAATAGAGACTAGAATGAGATGAGGAGGACTAATGAGCAGGAGGCAGAATTAACATCATCTAGAGAGAGCGGGTTGATTTATTAGAACTGTCCGAATAGAGACTAGAATGAGATGAGGAATGATGAGCAGGAGGCAGAATTAACATCATCTAGAGAGAGCGGGTTGATTTATTGGAACTGTCCTAATAGAGACTAGAATGAGATGAGGAGGAGTAATGAGCAGGAGGCAGAATTAACATCTAGAGAGAGCAGGTTGATTTATTAGAACTGTCCGAATAGAGACTAGAATGAGATGAGGAGGACTAATGAGCAGGAGGCAGAATTAACATCATCTAGAGAGAGCGGGTTGATTTATTGGAACTGTCCGAATAGAGACTAGAATGAGATGAGGAGGACTAATGAGCAGGAGGCAGAATTATCATCTAGAAAGAGCGGGTTGATTTATTAGAACTGTCTGAATAGAGACTAGAATGAGATGGAGGAGTAATGAGCAGGAGGCAGAATTAACATCATCTAGAGAGAGCGGGTTAATTTATTAGAACTGTCCGAATAGAGACTAGAATGAGATGAGGAGGAGTAATGAGCAGGAGGCAGAATAAACATCATCTAGAGAGAGCAGGTTGATTTATTGGAACTGTCCTAATAGAGACTAGAATGAGATGAGATGAGGAGTGATGAGCAGGAGGCAGAATTAATATCATCTAGAGAGAGTGGGTTGATTTATTAGAACTGTCCGAATAGAGACTAGAATGAGATGAGGAGGAGTAATGAGCAGGAGGCAGAATTAACATCATCTAGAGAGAGCGGGTTGATTTATTAGAACTGTCAGAATAGAGACTAGAATGAGATGAGGAGGAGTGATGAGCAGGAGGCTGAATTAACATCATCTAGAGAGAGCGGGTTGATTTATTAGAACTGTCCGAATAGAGACTAGAATGAGATGAGGAGGAGTGATGAGCAGGAGGCAGAATTAACATCATCTAGAGAGAGCGGGTTGATTTATTAGAACAGTCCGAATAGAGACTAGAATGAGATAAGGAGGAGTAATGAGTAGGAGGCAGAATTAACATCTAGAGAGAGCGGGTTGATTTATTAGAACTATGAGAATGTTGTGGAAGGACACCAGAGGAAAATGAATAGTGAGTGAGTGCTGGCTGAAGATACAGAAGAGCATACATTAGTAGTAGGTATCATTAAAGTGAGAGCTTCTTTTGATGTTGGGCCATTACTACCTACTAAGATATGGAGGGTTATAGTGAGTAAGCCATAATTGTGTGAGTATGGGGTCATGCATCCGTACTGAGGGTTATGCATGTATAGTTCCATGTGTCAGATATATTTTTTAGATTGTTCTTGAAATTGGAAAGGTTGCTAGTATGTTTAAGGGATAAGGGGATAAAGTTCCAGGACTAGGCTACATAGCTGGAATAGAAAAGTTCTTGCTGGCAGGTGAGATTTGTAGGTAATGAGCATTTTGTTTCAGATCGAAGTGGTTTAGCACAGACCACTTTCCTAATGACTGGGGGTAGTATACCTTGGCTCCTCAATAGTCTATGTGAAATGGCCCCCCACCAAGATGGGTACTTACATAAACCATCTGGAGTTGTAGGCCCAAGTTGGAAGGAGGGCTCCTTGGGCACCTTTAAATTCAAATTAGAGGCTGCACGCGCTGACCTGTGACTTGCCCATATTCTGATTCTAGGAGATGAGCCATCTTTGGGCACCTCTGTTCTTCAGGGGTGTGACTTCTGTAATACCCTGCCCAAGCTCTGGCCTCCGTGGAAGCTTATTTGTCATAGTTATGGAGTATTTCTAATAGTCCACTGCAGAAGGCTTCTGACAAAACAATTTTTTGCTCAGTATATTGTGTTGAAGCCTTCTACATTGGATGGATGTTGACTTTATCTAGATGGCCTCTGCATTATGCGGATAGATTTTCTGACCTGTTAAGCTGGGGCAATATAGTTGAGTGCCATGTTTCTTTTTCCACCATTTATGCTTGTTTACTGGGCAGAGGTCAAACTAAAGAATCTGAAGTTGTTTTTCATTTCATCTTCAACCTGTAGGTTTGGATCTGACTCTGCTGCATACCATAGCTCTAGGAGCCGAAAAATCTGAGCACCTCCCCTACCCATAATCCCCTGCACTCCCTTCATCCTTCAGATCTCTTTTGTTGTGTTTTTGAACAACATTGGGATTGCTATTGTCTGAGCTCCCTAGGGGTTTAGTGAGTATTTTTTCACAATTTTCTTCTAATTATTTTTTTCTACCTATTGTAGTTCTTCCACCACTTTTCCCTACCATCTTTTTATTCTATCTGCGTGGGTCCATTTATTTTCTTTACAGTTCCTTCTGCTCCTTTTCTGCCTCTTTCCTTCTATAAAAAAAAAAAAAGTAGAATAAAAGGGTTTCTAACTTAGAAAGACGTTTCCTTTTACTAAGCTGTTTGTCCTCTGCCTTTCAGTATGTCAGATAAACCAGCTGGGTTTAAGAAGCATGCTGCCTGTGGGCATAAGATCCCTCTTTCGGATGCCCACATGGAGCGTGTTTGCTTAGGTGCTCTCATTTGGACTCCTGTGCCATATGTGCTGGTTTCAGCCAGCACGCTCTGATTAATAGGAGTAAGCTCATCCTACATGGTCTCTTACCTTCTTCCTCCTCCATGACTCAAACCCCTGCCAGGAAACAGAAGAAACGGTCCCCAGACAGAGATTTTTCTTTGTCCGGTGAACCTCCTCGCAAGTCCTTAGATCTGAATGTCTGCAAGGAACCTACTCGGCTCCAATCTCCCAAGGTTTTATCCAGATCCGATTTCCTCAAGGGCTAAGTCACAGTTGTTAGTCTCCTAGACCAGCCTCCAGGCAGTCTTCTGTTGTGTCTTTCGCCAGGTCCTCTCAGATCCTTTTTGAAGCGGAGGGTTGACAGGATGCTGATGAGATGTCTCAAGGCACAGATTCATCTGGGGATTTTGCCTACTGCGTCCCCTGTTGGATCCAGTAGCCACCAGCCTTCATTTGTCCTAATCTGTCCTGCTCCGATCCAACCCCTGGCTTCAGAGTTGTCTGGTCTGAGGATCCCGAGAGCGGAGATGTCAGAGCCAATAGATACCGTTACCTTGACTCAGTTTGCCCTGAGTAGTTTGGCTCCCACAGTCTTGGATGGGGCAACTCTCGGAGCCATAGCGTGGGTATCTGATCTGAGGGTGTGATGTCAGCTATGAAGTTTTTGGCGCTGGCTATTCCCCTCAGAGTCTATAAGCTTGATAGTTAGCTCAAACTCCCTTCTTGGATCTGGGAGTGGCACAGACTCATAAGGGTTCTCCCTCTACAGCTTTGTCTCCAGTGGAGGTTCCCTAAGATTTCTATTTGCCCTTGGCATTGAAGGTGGTGGAGAGGGTTCTCTCCATCCCTAGTAGAGCCTTCACTCTCCCTTCTTTGGAGCCCGGTCCCTTCTCAGGAGAGTTTGTGCAAGAGTCATCCTTCATGTCACCTTCCAGACAGCCTGCCCAGAAGAGCTTCCAGACTTCTTCCCAGTTGGAACACCCAGTCTTCCGATACCACCCTAGAGCACCACCGAGGAGGTTCATCGTAAGCATATATAAAAAAGGAGAGATGGGGATTCCTCCCTAGAATCCCTCACCAAGGACACTGATTTGGATGAAGGGGAAAGGGTCCCCAAGATCCCCACCTGAGGATGTCTCCTTAGGAGACATCATGGAAGTTCTGCGCCAAAAGGGTGGGTGGTCTGCCCAAAACCCTAACTCAGATGAATCAGTGTTCATGGAAGCCTTTGAGTCAAGCCCATCTACATCTTGGGTGTCCACCCCTGCAGACTCTCTTATTGACCTCCTCTCCTGCAGTGAGTGGAAAGAGCCAGACACAGTAGAACCCATTCCGTAACACCTGGATAAGATCCTTAGCACCCCACCAGATAGACCCCATTGGAGTAAGTGTTTTCAGTTCATGCTATGGTGATTGTAACAGCCACCAAGAAGGAACTGGCCCAGGAAAGCTCCTCTGTCCACCCTCCTAATAGGGAGTCCCAGGCGGTGGACAGGTTCAATAAGCAGGTGTATTCTTCTGTGACTTTTGCTTTGCAGGTGCTGAATTATTTGCCACATGTGACCAAACAGAGAGACCTGGTCAGAGAGCTCTCTAGTCCTGCCCCATGGTCCATGTTTGCAGAGAAATAGAAAACCTTTTCCACCATGATTACCACCCTTCTTTCTATAGTGAATACGTCCATCCACGAGGCTAATCTTAAGCAATGCAATCAGTGTGGCAGGAAATTGCCAAATACTGATGGACATTTGTCCTTTGTTTGTCTCGGGTACAGCATTTGAAGGTTCAACCCCCATGTGACTTGTGTAAGGGCTTTAGCGCCCGCACTTTAACTGAGAGAAAGAATAAATTAATCCTGAAGGTCTCCTAAAAACTCCTTTCTCAGAGGCTCTATCTAAGGCAGAGGGCTCAACCACTCCTAAAAAGGAATATAAAAAGAGGAGCCAATCTGTAACTTCCTCTCCACATACCAGTGAATCAAAATCTGTTAAGTCCTCCTCTGAACCAAAGGTTAAACATCCTAAATTGACTTTTGCAATCTTGGCACCGGGGCATCAAACCCCCCCTCTACGGTGCAGTCTTCAGCACCTGGGCCTCATACCCCTTCTACGGTGCCGTCCTAGATTATGGAAACATCCAAGACTTCAACTCCTACGGTAGCAACCTCTACTACAGTGCCGATGCCCTTCTCGGCACCAAAAATAGTCTCCCCAATTCAGGTCACTACCCCTCCCCGCCCTTACACAGCCTACTGGTCCTTTGACGATGGTGCTGAAGGATGAAATCTTACCTTGGACCAGATACTCCCAGATGGTAGATCCCTTTTTCGGACAACAATTGAGTCTTTTTCTGGAACACCCTGATTCTCCATCTGGGATGTCAACCCGCTCCTCCAGGTGGCTTTCGAAACTTGACATAGTGAGACTTGTGGATCAGCTCCTGGCGGCCAGAGGAATTCCAACAACTTCTAAATCCTCCCTCCCACCTGGAGCTGAAGAATTTTCTCCACAGACTCTGGCATATATTCCTCCTTCAACCTCCTTGGAGGTATCAGAGCCCTCTGCCTATCCCGGTTCCAGCTTTTTCTGTTCCATTGGTAGATCTTACCATGGCTCCAAAACCTACCCTGTGGTCTTTGACTCGATCAGAGCTGACCCATCCTCGAGATCTTGACTGGTCTGTTGGCACCGTGACCCCTAGTATGGCACCTGTTTTTTCCACGGTGCCGTCTACTACGGTTCTAGTTGTCTTGGCAACACCGCATCCTCTTGTGGCTCCTTCCCTGGGGGTGGGCTCGTCGGAGCAGGGTGTGACCCCAGTCCCACTCGGACGGCTGGTTCAGGCATTGCTATTAGGTGCCACACCTGGATGTGGCTCTGTGATTTCACTTAACCCGTTAAAGTGTCTTTTACTAAAGCCGCTTTCAATGGATCATCTTTGCTTGGTCTTACTTTTAGAGAGACACTCTCCCAGAGTGAGGAGGACAGGAAGACCTTGTTTGCCGTCAAAATTGATTTTGCCACCTGTCGACGGTCTTTCTCTAGGAACCAACGTGGTGGTAAAAAGTTGGGGTTCTGAAGATCTCAAGGTCCTTTCCAGGAATCATAGTGTGACTTTTCCTCCAAAGGCAGATGAGGAAATGGTGCAAATGGCAGACGCCACCCATATGGCAGAGGGGATCCAATGAACCAGGGGTCTAGAGATACTTTCTCGGACAGGCCCAGTCATCGATCCTGAAGGATTGTCCAACTGCTCGTCTCTGGTAGCAGTCTAGTGATGTCTCTCTGTACCCAACAACCAGGAAAGGCCATCACAAATGACCATTGGATGTTAATCATATCCCATAGCTGTATCATACCCTTTTTCCAAAATTCCTCTCCAACCACGTCCCTCCCCAATGTTCCACCCAGTCAGAAGGAGGCTGCAGCATTAGAAATTTCAAAGCTGCTCACAGAAAGTCATCCAGATTGTCCCCCATGACCAGTTCAGATCAGGCATCTATTCCAGATTCTTTTTAGTGCCTAAGAAAACAGGGGACCTCAGACCCATTCTGGGTCTGACAAACCTAAGCAAGTCCATTGCCTTTTCAAAGTTCCTAATGGTTACAATTCAGTTCATTCTGCCCTTCCTACAGAAGGATGACTGAATGCGCTCGGTAGACCTTCAGGATGTGTACTGTCGCATCAAAATTAACAGTCACACCAGAAGGCTTCTCTGCTTCTGGCTGGGAAGCAATCATTACTCAATTCAGATTACTCCCCTTTGGTCTCGACTACAGCCCCCAGAGTGTTCACCAAATGCATGGCAGTAATGGCATTGCACCTGAGACTGCAAGGATTCCGTGTGTTTCCCCATCTGGATGATTGGCTCTTCACTGCTCCCACCAGGCATCGACTCGTCCAAGCCAGAGACTACTTACTTCAACTAGCCTCAACCTTGGGCATCTCCATCAGTCTAAAAAAATCACATCTACATCCAGTGCAGTTGCCTGTGTGAACACAACACATTGCTTAGCTGTTCTCCCCTGGACAGGATTTCCACACTCAAACTCAACATCAGACAGATTCTAGACATTCCTATACCTCCAGCTTGTCTCACTCTAAGAGCATTAGGCTCTATGGCTGCCACCATAACTCTTGTTCCTACAGCTCATCTCCACATGAGAATTTTTCAGTGGACACAGGCAGTACAATGGTCCTTCCTTTATCCTCTAAATCATCTGATCAGACTGAGTATGCAAAGAATCTCTTCCCTGGTGGCTTCAATCGCAGGTTCTAGAACAAGGTTGTCCCTTTATCCTTCTCCACAAAGACCACGGTGACCATGGATGCCTCCCATCTTGGGGGGTCATTACTTGGATCAGACAGTCCAAGGCCCCTGCTCCCCTTTAGAGACCAATTTGCATATGAATGTTATGGAGATGAGAGCAGTGCTCCTAGCATTGAAAGCCCTTCATTCTGAATGTTATGGAGATGAGAGCAGTGCTCCTAGCATTGAAAGCCCTTCATTTTGAATGTTATGGAGATGAGAGCAGTGCTCCTAGCACTGAAAGCCCTTCATTCTGAATGTTATGGAGATGAGAGCAGTGCTCCTAGCATTGAAAGCCCTTCATTCTGAATGTTATGGAGATGAGAGCAGTGCTCCTAGCATTGAAAGCCCTTCATTCTGAATGTTATGGAGATGAGAGCAGTGCTCCTAGCATTGAAAGCCCTTCATTCTGAATGTTATGTTGATGAGAGCAGTGCTCCTAGCATTGAAAGCCCTTCATTCTGAATGTTATGGAGATGAGAGCAGTGCTCCTAGCATTGAAAGCCCTTCATTCTGAATGTTATGGAGATGAGAGCAGTGCTCCTAGCATTGAAAGCCCTTCATTCTGAATGTTATGGAGATGAGAGCAGTGCTCCTAGCATTGAAAGCCCTTCATTCTGAATGTTATGGAGATGAGAGCAGTGCTCCTAGCATTGAAAGCCCTTCATTCTGAATGTTATGGAGATGAGAGCAGTGCTCCTAGCATTGAAAGCCCTTCATTCTGAATGTTATGGAGATGAGAGCAGTGCTCCTAGCATTGAAAGCCCTTCATTCTGAATGTTATGGAGATGAGAGCAGTGCTCCTAGCATTGAAAGCCCTTCATTCTGAATGTTATGGAGATGAGAGCAGTGCTCCTAGCATTGAAAGCCCTTCATTCTGAATGTTATGGAGATGAGAGCAGTGCTCCTAGCATTGAAAGCCCTTCATTCTGAATGTTATGGAGATGAGAGCAGTGCTCCTAGCATTGAAAGCCCTTCATTCTGAATGTTATGGAGATGAGAGCAGTGCTCCTAGCATTGAAAGCCCTTCATTCTGAATGTTATGGAGATGAGAGCAGTGCTCCTAGCATTGAAAGCCCTTCATTCTGAATGTTATGGAGATGAGAGCAGTGCTCCTAGCATTGAAAGCCCTTCATTCTGAATGTTATGGAGATGAGAGCAGTGCTCCTAGCATTGAAAGCCCTTCATTCTGAATGTTATGGAGATGAGAGCAGTGCTCCTAGCATTGAAAGCCCTTCATTCTGAATGTTATGGAGATGAGAGCAGTGCTCCTAGCATTGAAAGCCCTTCATTCTGAATGTTATGGAGATGAGAGCAGTGCTCCTAGCATTGAAAGCCCTTCATTCTGAATGTTATGGAGATGAGAGCAGTGCCTCCTAGCTTTGAAAGCCCTTCATTCTGAATGTTATGGAGATGAGAGCAGTGCTCCTAGCATTGAAAGCCCTTCATTCTGAATGTTATGGAGATGAGAGCAGTGCCTCCTAGCTTTGAAAGCCCTTCATTCTGAATGTTATGGAGATGAGAGCAGTGCTCCTAGCATTGAAAGCCCTTCATTCCTCTGTTCTCTCAGGAAGCATTGCAATTCAAACAGAAAATGCATCCATTGTTTGGTACATCAACAAGGAGGGAGGAACCAAGTCTTACCTCTTGTGTTGAGAGGCCATGAGGTTGTAGCAATGGGTGATCTCTGCCAACCGCTTTCTAGTGGCAACGCATATTACGAGGCAGTTAAACATTCTAATGGACAGGCTCAGCAGGACAATTCTGATGCCTCACGAGTGGTCTCTGAACCCTTTAGAGGCAAACATGATCTTCCAACAATGGGAACTACCTTGCTGTGATCTCTTCATGTCTCCTTCCAACACCGAATGCAGCAGGTTCTTTGCCCTGATCCCTCCACATGGACAAGCAATAAGAGATGCTCTAGTCCATGCTTGGCCCTGCAATGTCCCTACCACCCTCTTCCTGCCATTCCCAAATGTCAGCTCAGAGGTTGAAGAACAAAGTAATCCTCATTGCTGCCTTTTGGCCTTGAGAAGTGTGGTTTCCCTTCCTTTGGTCTTGCCTAGTTTGTCCACCATGGACTCTGGATCCTATTCTGGATGTTCTGTCCTGTCCTTTGAGTCGGTCTCACCCAGATCTAGCCAGTCTGAAATTGGCGCATGGTTGATCCATTTCCATTGATGGCTAGAAATCCTAGGCTTTCTTCCCCAGTTAGAGAAATTTTAGTTACAGCACATAAAGCTCCCACCAGGAAAATATGTAACAGCAAGTGGAAGAGATTTTCCATTTGGGCTCACCAAAATCACCTGGATCCTTTTATGGCTCCCATTTTTGCATTTTAGACTTAACATCCAATCTGATGTTGTTAATCTTCATTCATTCATTACTGATGGGTATCTGTTCCGTCCTCCTAACCGAGTTGGCCGTTATAACAAGCTTGCACCAGCCAAAAAACTCTCGGGCTAAGCTTACCCATAGTGCCCCCCTCTCCATCACCTTGGACCTCATTTGCCATGTAGAGTATTAAGACACATCAGGCCAGCTCTCAAGCTAAGTGGATTAGAATTTATACTTCAACTTAAATAATTTTTCTCTGTTTTTTGACATTTTCTACCTTAATAGTAGTCGTTCAGAGTTTGCTTACCTTTGCTACCTTTTTTTTTTTTTTGTCATTCTTTGTTTCTTTACCAAAGTTTGGTATTTCTTCGTACCATTGCTGGTACAGGCCTCCCTTACCTCTGTGGTAATCTTGAATTCCATTGCTGGTATCTCCCGCACCCCCTTTTCCTCCCCTTCCCCTGGGTATTTCTTCATTACCATTGTTGGTAACCAAAAAAAAAAATCAGCCCGTCCTTTTCTTGCCGGTCTGTGTGCCTGCTTCGTATACTGTTATTTTGTTACTTGATTTGTTGATAATGGCTGATAAGAAGGGGACAACGGGCTTTAAGCAATGCAATCTGTGGCAAGAAAATGCCGAATGCTGAAGGACATTTGTCCTTTTGTTTATTGTCTCGGGTACAGCATTTGAAAGTTCAATCCCCATGTGACTTATGTAAGGGCTTTAGCACCCACACTTCAATTGAGGGAAAGAATAAATTAATCCTGAAAGGTCTCCTAAAAATTCCATTGTCAGAGGCTCTATCTGAGGTGGAGGGCTTAACCCCTCCTAAAAAGGAACATAAAAAGAGGAGCCAATCTGTACCTTCCTCTCCACATACCAGTGAGTCAAAATCTATTAAATCCCCCTCTGAACCCAAGGTTAAACATCCTAAATTGACTTCTGCGATCTTGGCACCGAGGCCTCAAACCCTTTCTACGGTGCTGTCTTCAGCACTGGGGCCTCAAACCCCTTCTACGGTGTCGACCTCGATTAAGGAACCATCCAAGACCAACTCCTACACCTCTACTATGGTACCGATGCCCCTCTTGGCACCAAAAATAGCCGCCACAATTCAGGTCACTACCCCACCCCTTACACAGCCTACTGGTCCTACTGCGCCAAAGGGTGAAATCTTACCTCAAACCCGATACTCCCCGAAGGTCGATCCCTTTTTCGGACAACAGTTGAGTTATTAATTCTCCCTCCCACCCGCAGCTGAGGAATTTTCTCCACAGACTCTGACATATATTCCTCCTTTGAACTCCTTGGAGGTATCAGAACCCTCGACACCTATCCCGGTTCCAGCTTCTTCGGCTCCATTGGTAGATCTTACCATGGCTCCAGAACCTACTCTATGGTCCTTGACTCAATAGGAGCCGACCCATCCTCGGGATCTTGGTCTGTCGTCACCGTGATCCCTTGTATGACCCCTATTTTTTCCATGTCGCCATCTACTACAGTTCCAGTTGTCGTGGTGGCACAGAGTCCTCTTGTGGCTCCTTCCCTGGGGATGGGCTCATTAGAGGAGGGTGTGACCCTGGTCCCGAGGTTGTCTCTCAGTTCTAGGATCCCATCCCTCTTCAGGCGGGTCTGCTTTCCAGGTGATGGAGAGGACACTTGCCTCAGCAGGCTTGCAGATGGTTCCTTCGGTGCCGGAATGCCACATATACATGTCTTGTGAACCACAGCTGACAGTCCGCTACTCTCAGACATCGAGCACGGGAACCTCAAGATACCCTTCCACAGGGCACCCACTCTTCAGAGTCCTCTTCAGATGCCCCCGCTGAGGAGGTACCCCGTAAGAGATCATGCAAGAAGAAGCAGGTGGATTCCCGTGAAGAATCCCTTACCGAAGATGCAGGTTATGATGAAGGGGAAGGGTCCCCACAGTCACAAGCTGAGGTTGTCTCCTTTGGAGTCATTCCAGAAATTTTAAAGCAGCGGGGAGACTGGAAGCCCACCACCCCTTCCTCTGAGGAGTCTGTATTCTTGCAGGCTTTCTGTGCTCGACCCTCTACTTCCTAGGTGACCCAGTCTGCAGATTATATAGTTCAGCTCATTGTGCAGTGTTGGAAGAATCCTGACACCATTGAACCTATCCCCCAGAGACCAGACAAAATTCTGTCCCCTCCACAAGATCACCCCCATTGGTACAAAGGCTTCCCAGTAGACGCTATGGTGGTGGCAGCGGTCACTAGGAAAGAACTTGCTGAGGAGAGTCCTACTGTCCAGCCCCCAAACAGGGAGTCTCTCGTGATGGACAGGTTAGGGAAGTTGGATATATGCTTCATTGACCTTTGCCATGCGGTCCTTGAATTACTTAGCACATTTTACCCGTCTCCAGAGAGACCTCATCACAGAACCCTAGCAGGAGCAGTATCTGATGAGGTACGTGACAAAGTTGCCTCACAGCTTGCCACCCTGGAGTCCATATCTAATTTGTCCATGCGGTTGATTTCTCATTCTACGGAAGGGATGGCTAGAGCAGCGGGTGCAGGCATTGTCATGAGATGTCATGGCTGGATGTGCTTATGTGAATTTGAAGACCCCTTTAAGTCTTCCTTTCTCAATGCTCCCATGGAAGCTTCCACTCTCTTTGGCCCAAAGGTAAGACACATTAGCCAGGTGTGAAAAGGACGGCAAGACCTAGTCTACTGTGGGCGTCCATTTTTCCACCCCCCCCCCCCAACTATCCTTCTCTAGGAATCAAAGAAGTGGAAAGATGTGGTACAAGAAAGCCCAGGGCCCTTTCCACGACACACATGGGGAGTCGTCGTCCCCCCCCAGAGCAGAGGGTGTAACTCATCAGGAAGATGCCCCTCCAGAACCAGAGGGGGTCCACATATTCAGGAGCTAGGGACTTTCTCTGGACAAACCCTATCAGCACTACTGAAAAGCAGCCCAATTGCTTACCTCTGAAAGCAGTCGGGGGACGATTTTCTCTGCACCACCTTGCCTGGCAATCCATAACAGATTCTTGGGTGCAGACGATAATTACCAGAGGTTATCACATCCCTTTCGATTCTTTCCCGAAGCCACAAAGGCAAATTCCCAACATCCCACCCAGTCAGCAGGAAGCAGCAGCTCAGAAATATAAAAGCTGCTTCTAAAAAGAGTCATCCAAACAGTCCCACCAGACCAGATAGAATCTGGATTTTACTCAAGGTTCTTTTTAATGCCAAAAAGGACAGTGGACTGGAGGCCAATGTTGGACCTGAGCATTCTAAATAAGTTTGTCGGACAAAATTCTGCATGGTCCCGGTTCAGTCTGTCCTTCCTTTACTGGAGAAAGACTATTGGATGTGCTCACTAGATCTTTAGGATGTGTATTACCACATAAAAATGGACAAATGCTCCAGGAGATTCCTCCACTTCCTGCTGGGAGCCAATCACTACCAGTTCTGAGCACTGCCCTCTGGTCTCTCTACAGCCCCCAGAGTGTTCACCAAATGCATGGCGGTGGTAACCGCTCACTTGAGACTGCAAGGATTCCGGGTGTTTCCATATTTAGGCGATTAGGTCCTTAATGCCCCTACCAAGCATCTGCTGATTACAGCCTTACATTACACCGTAAAGCTAGCAAGATCCTTCGGGATTTCAATAAATGAAAAGTCCAAATTGAGTCCTACTCAAAATCTGAAATTCATAGGGGCAACTTTCAACACCTAGTCGCCCTGCCCCTTCACAGGCTACAAAGACTAAGGTCTCAACTCCAGGGGATACTCCCTCAGGACGAGGTTTCAGCTTGGGCAGTCCTTCAGCTACTAGGATCAATGGCAGCATCGATTACTATAGTCCCCTAGCAAGATTACACATGACACTGCTACAGTGGCCCCCTCTAACTCATCCTATATTCTTTCAGATCCACATAACAAATCGATGCAAACAAGACTTAATTTGGTGGATGAAACCAGAAAAAGAACTATGGAGTTGTCCCTTCTCCCCCTCTCTGCCCAAGGCCATAGTGACCACGGAGGCTTACCTGATGGGGTGGGGGGGCATTTCCAGGGAAAAACAGTCCAAGGCACTTAGTCCCCCGTGGAGGCCAACCTGCATATCAGTGTTCTAGAACTGAGGGCAGTGCTTCTAGCATTGCAAGCGTTCCAGTCTGTCCACCCATCAGGGACATTTGCTATCCAGTCGGACAACTTGGCGGTAGTCTGGTATATCAGCAAACAAGGTGGAACCAAATCTTACCCGTTGTGTTGAGAAGCCATGAGAATTTGGCAATAGGTGATATCTTCCAATCGTTTTCTGATAGGAATGCACATTCCCCGGGATTCCAACGTAATTGCAGACGAGCTGAGCAGATGCATTCTCCTGCCTCACAAGTGGTCCCTCAACCCTGTCATAGCGACGAAGATCTTCAGTCACTGAGGCCAGCCTTGCTGCAATCTATTTGGGTCCCCCACAAATGCAGCCACTACTTTGCCCTAATCCCCTCTCAGGGTGAGTCTACAAGGGACGCTCTAATACACGATTGGCCCATGGGACTTCTTTATGCCTTTTTCCCTCTTCCCTGATCCTGCAGTTTCTAAAGAAAGCTCTTTGGTTGAGAAGCAGAGTAATCCTCATTGCACCGTATTGGCCCCAACAAGTTTGGTTTCCCTTCCTTTAGCCTCACCTACTCCTACTGTGGATTCTAGATCCAACTCCCGAATTGCTGTCACACCCGGAAGGGTTGATCCTTCTGAACATATAGAGTTCCTCCACTTCCACTTCCAGTAATTGCCAGGCAGAATAATTTATCCTTCTCTGTACAAAACATTATTCTGGCTTCCCACAAACCATCCACCAGGAAACTTTACCTTGGCAAATGGAAAAGATTAATAATTTGGTCTCTAGAGAAAAGACTTGACCCCTCCTCAGCTCCGGTGAGTTCTGTACTGGACTATTTATCAAACCTCTTCCATTTGGGAGCAGCAGCTTTGACTGTTCGAGTACACCTGGCTACCATCTCAAACTTCCACAATGGCTTCCAGGACTCGTCCTTGATATCTCACCGACTCTGTAAAACATTTTTGAAAGCTGTCACGCACATTAGACCACCCTTCAAAGAGACAATCGAGCCATGGAATTTGGCATTGGTTCTTCTATCCTTGACTCATCTTCCTTTCGAGCCTGCTGCCACTCATGATATGAAATTTCTATCCTGAAAAACTATTCCTGGTAGCTATTACCTCAGCAAGGCGAGTATCTAATCTACAAACTTTGTGCATAAAATGTCCTTGTGTGGTTTTCCATAAAGACAGAGTATCACTCTGCACTAATCCCTCCTAAAACGTCCTTGCATGGTTTTCCATAAAGACAGAGTATCACTCTGCACTAATCCCTCCTAAACCGTCCTTACGTGGTTTTCCATAAAGACAGAGTATCACTCTGCACTAATACCTCCTTACCCAAAGTTAGTTCCGATCTGACTATTAAACAACTCACCTGTCAGTCTTTTATTTTTCTAATAAAGAAGAATATTGCATGCATTTACTTAATGTGCATAGACAATTATATTTCTACTTGGACAGGACTAAATCACTACGAAAATCTGATCAGTTATTCGTATCCTCCTCAGGACCAAAATTGGGAAAATCTGTGTCTAAGGTAACTTTAGTTAAATGGCTGAGAGATTGTATTTCCTTTACCTACCAACAAAACAAAGTTCTCCTACCAACTAAGGTCGAAGTGCATACAACCAGATCAGTTACAGCATCTATTGCCTTCCATTCAAGAGCTTCCATGGATGACATTTGTGCAGCAGCAACATGGACTACCCCTCAAACCTTTATCATTCATTACAAATTGGAGTTGGTCTCAAGGGAGAGAGCATCCTTTGATTCAGTGGTGCTCAGGAATATCCTTCCATAGGGCCTCCCAGGACAAGCAGTAGCTAGGGATTCTGTCCCATCAGAAAGGAATGAATGAAGATGAACAACATCAGATAAGTTATGTTCTTACCATAGCGTTCCATCTGTGTTGTTCATGTTCATTCATTCATTACATCCCACCCTCCTACCCGCTCCAAAATGCTCCTGGAGGTTCAGATTTAGTCCAGGCTCCATGATAGGGAAGTTGCTCGGATAAATCCTAATGCTCCCAATTCAATTTTCTTATTACCTGACCTGTTCCAAAAACCACCTCTCTCTCTCTCCTCCACTACATCTAACACCCCCACACCAACCCCCCCAGTATCTCCTCATCCACCTCCCCCACTATACCCCCTTTCTGCACAAATTTCCATCCTCACCTATATCACCCCACATTAAGTCTTGCCTATCCATCAGCATCTTAGGCTCAGTTCCCCAAATTTGGAAACAAGCATATATCATACTCCTGTCCCCCATTGCAAAATCCTTGAAAAATGTGTACAACTTCAACTCCTCCGGTTTCAGACCTAATCACCAGCACCATGACTGCCCTTCTCTCCTTCATTAACTAAACTCTCAAACTCTACCTATCCTCCTCCCTCTTTGAACTGGTTCTCTAGCTATCTTCCAACAGTTCCACAAGGCTCTATACTGGTCCTCTACTCTTCAATATCTTTATGTCATCTGCTCTGCCTCTTCCATCCCCACTCTAAAAAAACTTACTCAGATGCCTTTTCTTCCACAGAGCAATGGATGCTTAGCAATCATCTAGCTCTTAATGCCACCAAAACCAAATTAATGTTATTTACCGGCATGCTGTATAGACAACCAACTCTACTAAATGCCCTTTAATATAACATAATCTACTACCTTATTCACTATGTGTGTTCTTTCTTTTAACTGCATGTGTGTGTGTATTTCTCCTTTCATTGATTTGTGCACCAATGCTTGTACTGCTTAAAATATATCATCATTGTTTTTTAGTTCATCATATCTAGAAAAATTTATAAAATGTTAATGTATATCTATTTTCTGTTTTGGAGCAAATGTTAATGTATTTCTATTTTCTGTTTTTGAGCTTTTTTCTTCAAGGCCCAATGGACTATCCTGGCAAACCAACTGCAATAAATAAATAAATAAATAAATAATATAAATAAATAAAGCTTCCGCTTTCTTTCTTACGGGAAAACTTGATCTGAGGTGATAGAGGGGGCAGTATGGGTAAGCTTAGCTCAAGAGTTTTTTGGCTGACGTGAGCTTATTATAATGGCCATCTCAGTTCTGTGGACGAAACCGATACCCATCGGTAATGAATGAATGAAGATGAACAACACAGATGAAACGTTATGGTAAGAACATAACTTCTTTTTTTTGTAACGGAGCTAGTTTTTCTATTATGAAGATACAATTGGCAGCAGTCCCACGTTGGAGAAAATTCATTACCTTTGGTCTCTTCCCAGTTGTGCAAAACTTTCCTTAAGGGCACCTTTCTTCTCCCTCCCTTCATTGATCCCACTCCTCCATGGGACCTTACCATGGTCTTTGCTGGCTTTGGTTGTGTCTCCCTTTGAACCAGCAGCTAAGGCTGACTTGAAGCTTTTGTCATGGAAGACTGCTTTCTTAGTAGCCATCACTGCATCTAAAAGGAGTGTCTGAATTTCAAGCTTTGTTTATTAAGCCACCCTACTTGATCTTACACAAGGATAGAGTGACTTTGTGTACCAACCCTTCTTTCCTGCCCAAGGTTGCATCTGATGCTAACATTAATCAGGTAGTCTATATCCAAGTTTTCTTCCCCAATTTCCAAAACAAAGGGGAATACAAACTCTATATGCTAGATGTACGTAGGCAATTATGTTTTCATTTGGATAGAACTAAACACTTCAGGAAGTCTGACCAGCTTTTTTTTCATATTTGAAGACTAATTTTGGGAAACCATTTTCCAAAGTTACTCTGCTAATTGGCTTACAAGCTGCACATCACTGGTTAATGCCATTAGAGGAATACCCTTACCTGTACCCATCAAAGTCCATTTTACTAGGTTAGTATCCACTTCTGCTGCTTTCTGGTCTAGCATTCCTATTGATATTTGCTGTGTGGCTACTTGGTCAGATTCACATACTTTTCTATCTCATTACAAATTGGGCATTTTTTCCAGGAACAGGGTCTCCTTTGGCTTTGCAGTGCTCAGGAATATTCTTCAGTAAGGGCTTCCCAAGAGTTGTGTAGCTGGGGACTCTATCCCACAGGTTGAAGATCAAATGAAAAACACCTTCAGATAAAGAAGTTATGTACTTACCATAATGTACCATGTGAGTTGTTGCTTTATCATTTGGCTTCAAACTTCTCTCCTTCCACCCCCCCTTTCCAAAAATTTTTTTTTGGGATCGGTTGGATATTTTTCTGGACATTCCTGTATCTGAGCTCCTGAAGTACTCTTTGTTCTGTTCTTTTCGGGGACATGTGTTTATTACCTTGTATGGTGCACAAATAGTTAACTTGTCAGCAGCAAACTTTATCTGTAGGATGAAGGGAGACCAGGGCATTATGGGTAGGGGAGGAGCTCAGATTTTTCAGATCTTAGAGCTGTGGTATGCGGCCGAGTTGGATCCGAACCACAGGTTGAAGACAAATGAAAAAGCAACAACTCTGATTGAAGGTTTTGGTAAGTACATGCCTAATTGTTAATCATGATACCTTGATGTGCACCCATCTTGTAGGCAGGATAGAATAATGTTGAGCTGTGTGGATAACTGAAGAAGGCCATAAATTACCAGTTACAGAAGACTTCATCTCACTTCATCTTACATGGCAAGAAATAGCTATGTTGCTTCCTAGTTGTACTACTTATCATATCGGGTTATTCTAAACTGGAATGTTGAACATATGAGAAAGATGCACATGTGAAATTACAGTTTTAGATAAACAGATGGTTGTTTCCTTTCAGAAAACTAAAGAGGGACAGTCCAAAGCAGTTGAAGATGAGGATGATAAAAGTGCTGCAGTTTCTATATCTGATGTAATTTCGGTGGGCACACAGGTCGGAACAGGTATGTTTTATTGAAAGTTTATTACAATTTTGATAAAGAACAAAGTTCAATTCATTTTCTTTTTTTAAATGAGTCCCATCTGATTAAGGATGACACCAAATTCATATGGGCAGGTAACATACCTATGGTCTCCAAAGCCCTTTAGTGCTGAATCAGCCTTGCCTCCTTTACACCCAAGTCTATAAAACTTTATAAGCAGGTGTCTTAGACTGACTTTTTTAATACCCTATCTCGAAGAACACAACATGGATTAAATTTTCTTCTGTCTGCCTAAGACACCTTTCAGACCCTTTGCCATGCATTCAGAACTGCCCATATTGGAGACTGGCTCTCTTCCTTATGCCATTATCAGCATTAAACATTCCAACTTTCCATCGTAGATTGGGTGTGAAGTTCTTTTTGTTTTGTGCCCCAGCTTCGTAGTGATCAAGCCACACTTTCGCACACCCATTGGATGTATTTGTTCCTACCAGAGGTGAGAGACCACCAGCCCATCTTTTCTCTTGGGGGTAAGTGTCATATGTTGAGATTGGTGCCATTATCTACAGGGAGGGTGGTAAACTTGTTTTTTGCTGTTTATCCCCAGTCCTTGTTGGTGAAATGCCATTTTTAGCTGCTGCCAGGAGGTACATGCATGGTACCCCACACAAAACTCCTGGCCAGACATTGCACTATTTGCAGCATGTGCGTGCCGGGCTGCATTGAGTGGGGTGATACCTGCACTCCTAACTGTTCACTGTCATCCTGCACATGCCAGCCTAGTCCTGCACTAGTGCAGTCGGAGCTAGTAGGTCTAAAATTCTTAAATAATGGGCTTTCTTGTTCTAGAAACACCTGGTTCCGAAAGGACTAGGGATTCTTTTTGATCAACACAGAATAAGATGGATCCTACTGGACTTTTCCCGGGTAACTCTACATGCAGACTTTGGTCATTGTACCGTTAGTGGAGCAGCACAGTACATTGTCTCACTTCCAATAGTTTTCATTTATAATTGACACATTCTGTGGGTCTGCTGTGCCAACATTTACTGTTTTGGGGCACACAAGACTATTGTGTTTGCAGTTTAGCCCAGATGATTGTTGGAGCCTAGTGGTCCACTGACCCTAGTGCCACTGTACTTGATTGGTAGGATTTACCAGGCCTGCAGCTTTTTTTCATCTTCTGCCTATTTGACATGGCATCAGTCATAAAACACTTGCCCCCCCCCACCCCGAGTTCTTTTCTACTGCTCACAGAGTTTGGAAATTCACCATAACATGATTAATGGGAATTACCTCACCTTTGATGCCTAAAAAGTTGAAGACTTGGTGTTCTTGTGTTCACCACATCACAAGGCAGGATCTACAGTGGCATTCCCTCTGCTGTTAAGAACTGGGAAACAAAAACTAATAGAAACCCGCTCAGATAAGAAATACGTTCATTTTGGAGACTGACTTATGAAAATCCTGTTGAGCATAACAAGGATGCTAAATGGATAGAAGAATTTAAAGAAACAATAAGAAGCTCTAATGTGGGTGATATGAAATGGGATGAAGTGGCAGAGAAATTGAGAAGTTCCTTAACGGAAAAGTCCAGGTCCACCTAACTTTACATTTTAGCTAAAGATGTTATGATCTTTTGACCTTTACACAAGTAGGTTATTTGTATGCACATCTCAGACTGACACTAACCTGGTTAACAGGAAAAAAAGGATACTCCTTTACAGTGAAGCTGTCCTAAGAACTATAAAGAGAGGTAACTTGCCTTCCAACAGTATATACATTCTATACTGGAATTGATGCAGGCAGAGTTTGTAGTGATTAAATAATGACCAAAGCCAGTGAAAGAAACCCAAACTTTATTGTAAAATGTACAAAAACCAATACAAGCTCTAGCGCCTCGGTCAAAAAGGCCTTTCAAGAGTAAAAAAGCACACCACCAGCTAACAATTAAATGAATCACTGCATTAAAAAAATCCACCAATAAATATAATTCAATTAAATAAAAAAAAATCAAGTAAAATAAAACGGTTCAGTTCAAGAACCCTAGACTCTATAAAAACACTTTCCAAATGCATTCTAAATTTAGGCCATTACGGGGTCAGAGTACCATATTTCAGAATAAGTAAATTCTCTTTAAAAAGTAGCTTCTGTTTAAGTCACTATCCATAAAAACTTACCTTTTCTAATATGGTACCCTGAAGAAGTTTTACTCCATTATGGCGCAAAGAAAAGTGCATGGCAACTGAATTTTCCACCCTTTGGTTTTTTTATGTCCCTGAGATGTTCTAAAAGCCTAGTTCTAAATGTTCTTTTTGTTTCTCCTATGTAAAAAAGATTACATGGGCACTTCAGGGCACATATACTACCCCTTCTTTACTACAACTGTACAACTCCTTAGGTATATAAATCACATCAGGGAGCAACCAACTAAACTCTTATCTTTAAATAAAAAGTCCCAGTAATTATTCACAGGATTAGAAATATCAGTAAAAATAGTATGCTCTGTAACAAAATACATAATTTTATTTTCTTTATTTCCAGGTCCACCTCTAATGTTACTATACCAATTATTTCTGGCCATGTCATGTCTGTCATCCTTGGCTAGCTGATTAGTGGAAGTATAGGGTTCTTAAGTCTTGAACTGAATTGTTTTATTTTATTTGATTTTATTTTTATTTGATTGTTTATTTGAATAATTTTTATTGGTGGATTTTTTGATGTAGTGATGTATTTGTTTGCTGGTGTGCTTTTTGACTCTTGAAAGGCATTTTTGGCCGAAGCACTGGAGCTTGTATTGGTTTTTGTACATTTTACATTAAAGTTTGGGTCTCTTCCACTGGCCTTGGTCATTAGTTAATACCTTTTTGCCTGTGTCGTTTTGTGAGACTTTATAGCCATCTAGAAAAAAGTCATGCAGCAGAATATGGCATGTTACCAACAGGTAGTAGAAGAAAGTCATATGGAACAAAATGTTATTGACATATGGGGAAAGAGAAAGCCATAATAGTTGTAAACTGTTGAGGAACCCAAGTATGGCACAGTCAGATTACTACAAAAAAAAAAGCATTGCCTACTCCTATATTATGGAATGCTTACAGATGTGCAAAGATGCACCCTGCATTGATCAGATGTATTGCAGTGCGTATGAAACGGTGGAAGACCAGTTCTCAGCTCAGTCATGATAAAGGGCAACTTATTCCTGGGTAAAAATTCAACATTTGATCCTGACCTCCTGCCTGTGCTTGTCTGGAGTTTGTATGTTCTCCTTATGTATCTGTAGGGTTCCCCCTTATATATCTGTGGGGTTCCTCCCTCATCTGAAAAACATGCTGAGTGTTTCCATCTCAGACTCACCAAAGAATGGAACTGTGGGCAGCACAACAGACTCTACGTGGTGCCCTATAGGGGGAAGAGTTGTATAAACCATCCACTTTGGGGCTTCTAATGTAGTGCGCAGTATCCTCATGAAAGGACAACACTGAGCACAGATTGTACACCATGCCAGGGCTACCCATTCGATGGTGTAAAATATGGCTCTAGGTGATTCAGTCTTGTTGAGCAGTGTTGCCAAATGGGCATGGGGGTTTTCCTGTGATAAGTGGGTGGAGTACCTAGCCTACTCCAACCTATGTCAGGGACCCATGCTAACAGTGGGAGGGGTGTATGTGCCCCTGTTGGCCAGTGTGTTCCCGTCATAAAGCCCAGTAGCCCTGAGTCAATAAGCTACTGGCCAGCCCATACCCAGTTACCCAGCTTGGGGTACCTGAGATAGCTCTGAGTGAAAGTTGGACATAAAACCAATCAACATGCTAAACATAAATTAAGAATTGCCACACTTAAAGTAGCTTTACTGACCGGATGTAGCTTGGAGGTGGATGACTTGATGAAAAGGAGGAGGCTAGAAATCCTGTGCATCCAGGCGGGAAGATGGAAGGGCAGTGCAACAAAGCCACTTGGCTTGGGATGGAGAATCTACCGTTCAGGAGGAGGACAGGCTAGATGTGGGAATTGTGATGGAGAGGCTTCTGAAGACAGTGAGGAGTGTCCTCAGAATTAGTGGCAGACTCGTGGCAATCCGAGTCCAGCCTATCGCTGGGGCATTATTGATAATCTCAGATTATGCCCTACAGCAGGGTTGTGATAGTGAGAAAAAGAATACATTCAGACAGGTGTTGCAGAACTTACTAAAGCAAGACAACATATATTGGTGTAAATGGATGACCTGAATGCACATATTGGGACAGATAGGACAGGATATGAGGACTGCCTGGGTCCACATGGGTGGGGCAACATGAGTAAAGGAGAGGCCATTATAGACTTCTCTTTGGCAAATGGCTTGATAGTAGCTAACACGTGGCTCAAACAGTCACAGAATCACATACAAGAGTGGCCAGAATGCAACTCAGGTATACTTCCTCTTAGGAAAGGACATGAGTAGAATCGGCAATTGCAGAGTCCCCCCCCCCCCCCCAGTGAAACATTCAGCCCACAGCATAAACCACAGATTGCCACAGTCAGCTGCAAGCAGTGGTCAGAGAAGGCTCTGAGGTCAACAGATCAGGCCAAAGGCCTGGAAGTTGATTGGGGAGAAAGCAGAATAATTCAAGGAATTATTCAGGGCTCTAGCACCTTAAGGAGAGGAAATAGGTGGAGTTGAAGAATTGTAGTGCCTGCAAACCGCATATGTCAGGACTATAGAACAGGTATGCAGCTGAGATTGGTTTGGAAATAAGGTACATAAGGAAAGCTGGTGATGGAATGCAGAAGTTGAGGAAGTCCTCAAAAGAAAAGAGGAGAGCAGGACAAAGGGGGAATAGAAGAGAGAGACCAGGCTAGGAAGGAAACTGGTTGGCTGACAAAGAAGCTAAGAAGGAATTGCATTAACAGCGAACAAGGCATCAGAGGCATTTTGCCAACTTATGGAAGCTAAGTTAATAGATAGCACAAAGAAAACCATATTAAGTAGCAAGACAAGGATAAAAAAACATAGACACCCTTCCTTCATCAGGGATGCCAGCAACAACGTGCTCACCAGTCCACAGGACATCAGAGGCAGATGGAGGGAGTACTTCCAGCAGCTTCTGAATGAAGAAAACCCCACAGAAGCTGTACTGCCCCAGCCACAGCCTGTGATTTGAGAATAGGAGGACCCCACCACAGACATAGTAAGAACAGCACTAAGGAAAATGGGGAACCCAACAGGCTCCAGCGAGATCACAGCAGGTGAAATAAGGAAAATAGGGAACGCAACAGGCTCCAGAGAGATCACAGCAGGTGAAATAAGGAAAATAAGGAAAGCAACAGGCTCCGGAGAGATCACAGCAGGTGAAATAAGGAAAACAGGGAACGCAACAGGCTCCGGAGAGATCACAGCAGGTGAAATAAGGAAAATAAGGAAAGCAACAGGCTCCGGAGAGATCACAGCAGGTGAAATAGGAAAATAGGGAAAGCAACAGGCTCCAGAGAGATCACAGCAGGTGAAATAAGGAAAATAAGGAAAGCAAAAGGCTCCGGAGAGATCACAGCAGGTGAAATAAGGAAAATAGGGAACGCAACAGGCTCCGACGAGATCACAGCAGGTGAAATAAGGAAAATAGGGAAAGCAACAGGCTCCGGAGAGATCACAGCAGGTGAAATAAGGAAAATAGAGAAAGCAACAGGCTCCAGAGAGATCACAGCAGGTGAAATAAGGAAAATAGGGAAAGCAACAGGCTCCGGAGAGATCACAGCAGGTGAAATAAGGAAAATAGGGAAAGCAACAGGCTCCGGAGAGATCACAGCAGGTGAAATAAGGAAAATAGGGAAAGCAACAGGCTCCGGCGAGATCACAGCAGGTGAAATAAGGAAAATAGGGAAAGCAACCGGCTCCGGAGAGATCACAGCAGGGGAAATAAGGAAAATAGGAAAAGCAACAGGCTCCGGAGAGATCACAGCAGGTGAAATAAGGAAAACAGGGAACGCAACAGGCTCCGGAGAGATCACAGCAGGTGAAATAAGGGAAATAAGGAAAGCAACAGGCTCCGGCGAGATCACAGCAGGTTAAATAAGGAAAATAGGGAAAGCAACAGGCTCCGGCGAGATCACAGCAGGTTAAATAAGGAAAACAGGGAAAGTAACAGGCTCCGGCAAGATCACAGCAGGTGAAATAAGGAAAATAGGGAAAGCAACAGGCTCCGGAGAGATCACAGCAGGTGAAATAAGGGAAATAAGGAAAGCAACAGGCTCCAGCGAGATCACAGCAGGTGAAATAAGGAAAATAGGGAATGCAACAGGCTCCGGCGAGATCACAGCAGGGGAAATAAGGAAAATAGGAAAAGCAACAGGCTCCGGCGAGATCACAGCAGGTGAAATAAGGAAAATAGGGAATGCAACAGGCTCCGGCGAGATCACAGCAGGGGAAATAGGAAAAGCAACAGGCTCCGGCGAGATCACAGCAGGTGAAATAAGGAAAATAGGGAAAGCAACTGGCTCCGGAGAGATCACAGCAGGGGAAATAAGGAAAATAGGAAAAGCAACAGGCTCCGGCGAGATCACAGCAGGTGAAATAAGGAAAATAAGGAAAGCAGCAGGCTCCAGAGAGATCACAGCAGGTGAAATAAGGAAAATAGGGACAGCAACAGGCTCCGGAGAGATCACAGCAAGTGAAATAAGGAAAAAGGGGAAAGCAACAGGCTCCGGAGAGATCACAGCAGGTTAAATAAGGAAAATAGGGAAAGCAACAGGCTCCGGAGAGATCACAGCAGGTGAAATAAGGAAAACAGGGAAAGCAACAGGCTCCGGCGAGATCACAGCAGGTGAAATAAGGATCGGGAAAGCAACAGGCTTCAGAGAGATCACAGCAGGTGAAATAAGGAAAATAAGGAAAGCAACAGGCTCCAGCGAGATCACAGCAGGTGAAATAAGGAAAATAAGGAAAGCAACAGGCTCCAGCGAGATCACAGCAGGTGAAATAAGGAAAATAGGGAAAGCAGCAGGCTCAGAGAGATCACAGCAGGTGAAATAATCACAGCAAGTGAAATAAGGAAAAAGGGGAAAGCAACAGGCTCCGGAGAGATCACAGCAGGTTAAATAAGGAAAATAGGGAAAGCAACAGGCTCCGGAGAGATCACAGCAGGTGAAATAAGGAAAATAGGGAAAGCAACAGGCTCCGGAGAGATCACAGCAGGTGAAATAAGGAAAATAAGGAAAGCAACAGGCTCCGGAGAGATCACAGCAGGTGAAATAAGGAAAACGGGGAAAGCAACAGGCTCCGGAGAGATCACAGCAGGTGAAATAAGGGAAATAAGGAAAGCAACAGGCTCCAGCGAGATCACAGCAGGTGAAATAAGGAAAATAGGGAAAGCAAAGGAAAATAGGGAAAGCAACAGGCTCCGGCGAGATCACAGCAGGTGAAATAAGGAAAATAAGGAAAGCAACAGGCTCCAGAGAGATCACAGCAGGTGAAATAAGGAAAATAGGGAAAGCAACAGGCTCCGGAGAGATCACAGTAGGTGAAATAAGGAAAATAGGGAAAGCAACAGGCTCCAGAGAGATCACAGCAGGTGAAATAAGGAAAATAGGGAAAGCAACAGGGAGATCACAGTAGGTGAAATAAGGAAAATAGGGACAGCAACAGGCTCCGGAGAGATCACAGCAAGTGAAATAAGGAAAACGGGGAAAGCAACAGGCTCCGGAGAGATCACAGCAGGTGAAATAAGGAAAATAAGGAAAGCAACAGGCTCCGGAGAGATCACAGTAGGTGAAATAAGGAAAATAGGGAAAGCAACAGGCTCCGGAGAGATCACAGCAGGTGAAATAAGGAAAATAAGGAAAGCAACAGGCTCCAGCGAGATCACAGCAGGTGAAATAAGGAAAATAGGGAACGCAACAGGCTCCGACGAGATCACAGCAGGTGAAATAAGGAAAATAAGGAAAGCAACAGGCTCCGGCGAGATCACAGCAGGTTAAATAAGGAAAACAGGGAAAGTAACAGGCTCCGGCAAGATCACAGCAGGTTAAATAAGGAAAATAGGGAAAGCAACAGGCTCCGGAGAGATCACAGCAGGTGAAATAAGGAAAATAGGGAAAGCAACAGGCTCCGGCGAGATCACAGCAGGTGAAATAAGGAAAATAGGGAAAGCAACAGGCTCCGGAGAGATCACAGCAGGTGAACTAAGGAAAATAGGGAAAGCAACAGGCTCTGGAGAGATCACAGCAGGTGAAATAAGGAAAATAGGGAAAGCAACAGGCTCCAGCGAGATCACAGCAGGTGAAATAAGGAAAATAGGAAAGCAACAGGCTCTGGAGAGATCACAGCAGGTGAAATAAGGAAAATCGGGAAAGCAACAGGCTCCGGAGAGATCACAGCAGGTGAAATAAGGATCGGGAAAGCAACAGGCTTCAGAGAGATCACAGCAGGTGAAATAAAGAAAACAGGGAAAGCAACAGGCTCCGGAGAGATCACAGCAGGTGAAATAAGGAAAATAAGGAAAGCAACAGGCTCCGGCGAGATCACAGCAGGTGAAATAAGGAAAACAGGGAACGCAACAGGCTCCGGAGAGATCACAGCAGGTGAAATAAGGAAAATAGGGAAAGCAACAGGCTTCGGCGAGATCACAGCAGGTGAAATAAGGAAAACAGGGAAAGCAACAGGCTCCGGCGAGATCACAGCAGGGGAAATAAGGAAAATAGGGAAAGCAACAGGCTCCGGAGAGATCACAGCAGGTGAAATAAGGAAAATAGGGAAAGCAACAGGCTCTGGAGAGATCACAGCAGGTGAAATAAGGAAAACAGGGAAAGCAACAGGCTCCGGCGAGATCACAGCAGGTGAAATAAGAAAAATAGGGAACGCAACAGGCTCCGGCGAGATCACAGCAGGTGAAATAAGGATCGGGAAAGCAACAGGCTTCGGCGAGATCACAGCAGGTGAAATAAGGAAAACAGGGAAAGCAACAGGCTCCAGCGAGATCACAGCAGGTGAAATAAGAAAAATAGGGAACGCAACAGGCTCCAGCGAGATCACAGCAGGTGAAATAAGGAAAATAGGGAAAGCAACAGGCTCCGGCGAGATCACAGCAGGTGAAATAAGGAAAATAGGGAAAGCAATAGGCTCCAGCGAGATCACAGCAGGTGAAATAAGAAAAATAGGGAACGCAACAGGCTCCAGCGAGATCACAGCAGGTGAAATAAGGAAAATAGGGAAAGCAACTGGTTCCACCGAGATCACAGCAGGTGAAATAAGGAAAATAGGGAATGCAACAGGCTCCGGAGAGATCACAGCAGGTGTGAAAAAGGTGCTGGGTGAGATGGGGAGAAGTGGCTTCTGAGGGTACTCTTAGCAGTATGGAGAGAGAGGCATATCCTAGATTACTGGAGAACAGAAGGGGGGTCGTTCATAGCTGTGGGCAGTAGTACAGCAGCATTAGACTCCTGTCACATTGCATGAAAGTTCTGGAGAGGAGGATGGATAAATGAATACAGAGAGTAGTAGAAAGCAAAATGGGAGATGAGCAGTTCAGATCAGGATGCACTGAGACAGACAGTTGAAGTGAGAAATGAGGAAAGACTCCAAATGGGCATTCCATAACTTGGACAAAAAGCATATGACAGTGTGCAGAGAAAGCTGATTTGGGCAGTCCTGCAGTGGTTCGAAGTCCCAGAAACATTGGTAGAATTAGTGCAAGCTATGTATGTGGACCCAATGACTCAAATGCAAACTGTTCAGTCTCACAGAGGGGGTCTCTGTGTGAGTGGGTGTGTGCCAGGGTTCTCTCATGAGTTGCTGTTCATACTGATGGACTACATTAGCAAACAGTTCTGAGGGGACAGATCAACAAAGTTTTTGTATGCAAACGATGTGGCATTACTTGCAGACTCTGAACAAGAACTTCGGCAAAGGATAGAGGAATGGAGTGCAAATCTGAAGGCACATGGGATGACACTGAGGACAAATAAGATAGTTGTAATGGCAGCAAATGGGGGTGGTCAGAAGAAGCTGAGAATTGAGATACAAGTGAAAATAGTGGAGCAGGTTAACAGTTTTATGTGTCTGGGAGGGATGGTTCAGGAGAAGGGAAGTCTGAATGAGGAGGTCAAAAGTAGAATCAGAGAGGTTGCAGCCAACTGCTACAGTGCCAGGTGTGATATATGACAGAAGTATGCCAAAGAAGCTGAAAAGCGAGGTGCACAAAACAGTGGTGCAACCGGTACTGCCCAGGTTTGTGTGCCATATACTGTTAAAGGCAGAGCAGTTGAGGAATCTAGAGGTGATGGTGATAAAGTTCCTGAGGCTGGTGGTAGGATGCACACTATGGGACAAAAGAAAAAAATGAGGACATTAGAGCAGAAGCCAGAGTAGCTCCAGTTGCAGAAAAGTTCAGAGAACAGATTAGTGGTTTGGGCACGTGCAGAAAAGCTGAAGGCAAAATCTGGTGGAGATGATTTGGGAAAGGCTGGAAGAAGGTAAGAGGAAATTAGGGCATTCAGCATAGAGGTTGATGGATTGCATGAGAGGAGACCTGCAGCAGTGAGGCATGAGTGTCAGAGGAGACCTGCAACAGTGAGGCATGAGTGTCAGAGGAGACCTGCAACAGTGAGGCATGAGTGTCAAAGAGAAGACCTGCAATGGTGAGGCATTAGTGTCAGAGGAGACCTGCAACGGTGAGGCGTGTCAAAGAGGAGACCTGCAACGGTGAGGCATGAGTGTCAAAGAGGAGACCTGCAACGGTGAAGCATGAGTGTCAAAGAGGAGACCTGCAACGGTGAGGCATGAGTGTCAGAGGAGACCTGCAACGGTGAGGCATGAGCGTCAGAGAGGAGACCTGCAACGGTGAGGCATGAGTGTGAGAGAGGAGACCTGCAACGGTGAGGCATGAGTGTCAAAGAGGAGACCTGCAACGGTGAGGCATGAGTGTCAAAGAGGAGACCTGCAACGGTGAGGCATGAGTGTCAAAGAGGAGGAGACCTGCAACGGTGAGGCATGAGTGTCAAAGAGGAGACCTGCAATGGTGAGGCATTAGTGTCAGAGGAGACCTGCAACGGTGAGGCGTGTCAAAGAGGAGACCTGCAACGGTGAGGCATGAGTGTCAAAGAGGAGACCTGCAACGGTGAAGCATGAGTGTCAAAGAGGAGACCTGCAACGGTGAGGCATGAGTGTCAGAGAGGAGACCTGTAACGGTGAGGCATGAGTGTCAGAGGAGACCTGCAACGGTGAGGCATGAGTGTCAGAGAGGAGACCTGCAACGGTGAGGCATGAGTGTGAGAGAGGAGACCTGCAACGGTGAGGCATGAGTGTCAAAGAGGAGACCTGCAACGGTGAGGCATGAGTGTCAAAGAGGAGACCTCAACGGTGAGGCATGAGTGTCAAAGAGGAGGAGACCTGCAACGGTGAGGCATGAGTGTCAAAGACGGCAGGAGAATTGAATAGAGAGAGAGAGATGGTGACATTTGACATGACACCCCAACACCATGTAGAAAATGGGGGGAATGGGGGTTGATGAGAAGTTGAGAGGTGGATATTCCTGGAAGATTCTTTGTCATCTTTAGTGCTTTGTCTTCCCTTTAACCCATCAAGCAGTTTGTTACAGCTGAACAAGGTTGGTTTCTGGAAGTTCACATCTTTTCTTGGATTTAAAATTGTGCTTTCAGATTCTCTTCCAGTGAATTATCCATCTACATAATGTTAGCTTTCTTAGACAATAAGAATAATAAATTGGTCTCGATAAACGTGCAAAAGCAGCATTTATTGCAGGAAAGTTGTATCATCAAGAGCATATTAACCTGAGATATGTGATACAAAATAAACTTGAGCAGGAGCATGTGTATAAACAGAATAGATGAAAGGTCATTTGTAAAACTGTTTGTGTATATATTGACATCTGATTACCAGGCAAGTCCAACTGGGTAGGTGCCAATTTTCACTTTAGGCCCGGGGGAAAAACCTCCATAGTAGCACAAAAGCATAATTTTACAGTCTTCAAAAAGTAATACAAAAACATCTAGTTTAAATAATTATACTAAATTAGACTATGTAAAAACATTGTTTAAGAATAGATACAGCTTAAAGGACCAGGATTTAAATTTGGAGCAATTTTAGCTACTTCTATAGAGAAATTAAAACTAAGTTGGTAGAAATACGAACAGGAATTTCAATATGAAGTGAGAGAAACAGGATCATGGCATATTTTGAGAGAGTCAGGGGAGAGAAATAGATTGAAGTAAGGAAGTGAGTGAAGATGGGGAGAGTAAGGAGCGGTGTAAGGTATGAGTAAGTACTTGTTCATATTTAGGGATATAGTTTATCCTGGTGTTAAACAAGAACAGTCTCACATTTTAGCTAGGACGTCTTTCAGGATAGTTTTAAAGGCCGGGGGGGGGGGGGGTATTGACCCAATGAATACTGGTAAGAAGTTACAGGCCTTGGCAACATGATGCGAGTATAGACAGTGCCCAGCAGATTTGATAAATATGTGGACCGAGAGGAGTTTTTAGTCATTTGATTGTAGTGACCAACTGGAAACATAGTTGTGTAGAATATTTAGTGCTGGACAAGTAGATAGAAACCAGTAATTTTATAGGTGGCAAGAAGCTGTGTATATGCTAGTTGCTAGGGTCGTTCTAACCAATTTAGGCTTTTTAGTACTATACAGGGATGGGTTCTCAAAAGGGTATTTTTTTTGCAAATTTAGCCACTTTATTATAGTACCAAGTTTTGATTTTTGTGATGCCTGGAGGTCAGTAAGGATCAGCCCCCATAATGTAGTGTGGGGATGCCTGGAGGTCAGTAAGGATGAGAGCCCCATAATGTAGTGTGGGGATGCCTGGAGGTCAGTAAGGATGAGCCCCATAATGTGGTGTGGGGATGCCTGGAGGTCAGTAAGGATGAGCCCCATAATGTAGTGTGGGGATGCCTGGAGGTCAGTAAGGATGAGCCCCATAATGTAGTGTGGGGATGCCTGGAGGTCAGTAAGGATGAGAGCCCCATAATGTAGTGTGGGGATGCCTGGAAGTCAGTAAGGATGAGCCCCATAACGTAGTGTGGGGAGGAGGTAACTAATGGCAAGTCTGTTTAGTTGCATTGATGAGAAAGTTGTTTGCTCTTAAAAGTATCCCTAGTTTTTGCTGATTTTTTTTTTAAATGCAATTTTGTATATTCAAGTCAAATTTAAGATTATGATCTACTATCATCCCTAATAAATTGCTATGAGAAGTGACTTCAAATGTTGTATTGAGAGACTATTTTAAATTTTGTTTTTTCATAAGAGAGGGATTTTTTAGGGGGGTAAGCATGAGTTGAGTTACACAGCCATGTTTCTATAGCTGTTAGTTTGCGGAGTGATTTTTTTGGAGATGTGCCAGTCTGATATGCATATGAGTGCAGAATCCTCCAAGTATTGTATTAGACAGGCCCATTGTGTGGATGTGTGGAGAGTGCTGTTGAGAATGTTAGAGGAGGGAACCAAGAATAGAGCCTTGTGTTAAATGAGCGCAAAGCTTAATAAGGAATACTACAGAGGACTGAAGCTTGTACTAAAAACTGCCACAAAATTTAGGAATAAAGGGTCAAATTATAAATCAGTTTGTGGTGTTCTAACTTACAGCTGTGGTGTGATGTCACCAACCAGCATTAAATTAGACAAGAAAACAAGGACAATGCCTCATGCTTCTCAAAAGATGTATAAAAACAGCGAGTACCAAGAGTGTATGTCCTTTGGTCTGAAGAAAGTATGGGGCCTCAGGTTTGCAGTTGTGGGACTACATAACATATTTACTGATCTCCTCGTATCCAAACGTAGTGAAAGTTCTAAAGCAGAAAGAGAAGAAATTGAAGATAACCTCTTAGTTTAGTTTAGCAGAAGTATTTTGGAAAAGAATGGGAATGAATCAAACTAGAGCAACTGAAAGTACCCAAAAAACAAAAGATGCATGTGAAAACGACCTGAAAATAAAGATAATTAGAAAGCCCATAAATATACTAGTACGTGCAGAAAAGTTCCAACAGCTACATGTTAGCCAAGACTTAATGTAGGAATGGTTAAGTAGAGGTGAATTTTTAAACCAAAGTGTGAAAGGGTAAGTACGGTTGCCCAAGATATAGTGTAGGCTGTGTTGCACATTGGTTTAAGAAGTCTGCAGAAAAAGTGGGAGAAACAGACAAATGCAGGTTTTGTATATGTATAGCTGAAGGTCTATATAGTGAAAGACAGTAATGTGCAAGACTATTGTAATGGGGATTGTGCAAACACTAATATATAGATAGCAGAGAAGCTCTGGAAACGCGGTCAACAAAACATCACTGAAATTAAAGTGCAGAGCACATGGGATCACCCAGTACCAATAGTTAAGAAAATGGGTACAAAAAACAGAAAGATCTAGTAGTCCAAGGACAAAAGTAGCATTCATTAAAATAGCTACACCCAATGATTGTGGTTGCACATACTGAGAGATACAAAGTTATTAAATACCATGAATTTCAAACAGAAATTAGAGCAGTGCAGAAGAGATAGTTATAGTAAGAGGACTAATAAAGCATTTGTGTGCTTAAATATGTTACTACAGCTCATACATGGTTATTTATATTAGAAGGATTCTGGGTACATTGCCGGTGCTGAGAAAAACAAGCTTGAAGCAGTACTAATTTCATTGACTTTAATCATGCCCGAATTTAGAAATGGGGTCCATTCCTGTCATGGTGTTGGAAACTCAAAACATTTAAAAAAAGAAGGGGAATACATTAGACAGTGATGCAGTTGCCAGCTGTTTAAGCCAGCTGCTCTGAAACAAAGAAAGGGGATGCCTGAGGCCTTCCTCAAATTTCTGAAGGAGTGGTTGAAGATAACCTAGCAACAGGAGGATGGTACCTAAGCAGGGTGGGGAAATTGTGGGCCATATCTCTTGTCACATTGTCCACTTGTCAGGACTGTCCTTAGAGGTGGCACCTCCAATCCTTTAGTGTCACAGGCTCAGTTTTGACCAGTAATTTGAAGGGGATTAATTGTACACCCACTGTCTGAAGTCTCTTCCAGGAGAATTTCATGTTGGTTGACTTTAAGTCACTGTTTTTATAGGTTCATAGGCAAGTGCTAGGCTAGCTGCCCTTGTGTGACATTTTTAATCATAGCCAGTTTTCCTTTGTGCTCAAATTAAATTGTTGCTTGTGGTTGGACTGGCCTTACCCATTCCATGGTAAGGGATCTTCTCATCTCTTCTTATAGCTGTTAATTGTTGACTCTTATCTTCATCTAACCTTGATATAATTCTCTTCCATAAATATTTCCATTTTTGCTTTTTCTCGGTTTCCACATCCCTCTGCTTTATGCAAATTTTCATAAAGTTTCTGAAATATCTGTAATATTTCTATAGGATTTCTGGTTAGTTTTCTTAGACTCCCAGAGTTTGGTGACAACCCTCTATATTTTCTGTCTCCTAATTCATTGTGCTAAAAGTTTTTGTGCTCGGGTTTATCAAACATTCTTGCTTAACAACAACCTTTGTAAGCTCATGCACATTATCCAAATATTCCCATCATTTTTTTCCCCACTCTGCAGTTGTTTCTTTTGTTCATCTGCATTTACTAGACTTGCCTTTCAGGGAATCGTTGAGAAGCCTAGCCCAAATACTGCCTGGTTAAGAGACTTGCTCCAAGTCCCACAGTAGGCATACAAGGGCTGAGGGGATCGAACTTTCTACCACAGGAACTACAGTTCAGAGCCTTTACCCTCTAGGTCAACTTACCAGAGTTTTGTGAAGTTCCTCTTATTCTGCAATACTGTAACCTTGGTCAGCGTCAGCCCTTCTAAATAATTCATATTACTTCTTTCCTATTACTACTTTTTCATCTCTCTATTTCTACTCTGTTTAAACTCCATTTTCATTTTACCCAACCCACTAGCTATCCCTTCTGAAGAAATTTCTATCTTCCGTAATAATTCTCAAATTATTTATACTTCGTTTTTGTTAAATTCCCATCATTTTAACAGGCAGGTCTCATTTTGACTTGATTATGCTGCATGTGTGTCTTGGTTTTCTTTCTGTGCACCATCTGAATGGTTACTGTGTGTTTGTCGGTGCCTTCAGTTACACCCCCCCCCTGTGAAATTGTCTAGTTCTAGTTTGGGGAAATATGTAAATTCAGTCTGAGTTTCTACTAACAAATTTATATTTTCCTTACAAATATTCTCATACATTTCTTCTGGAATCTACAGTATTTTGTTAGATTTTCCCTTTTAGATCTCCGTAATACATTCTCACTATTCCCCACCCATAAGTAATAATCCTTTCTTAAAGCCGATTTTATCCAAAGATTCTTGTAAGTTTCATAATAGTAGTTTTATGTGGAATATAAATACATGATAGCATAATCCTCCCCTGCCAGTAACCCCTTATTACGCCAAATCTACCTTTGTTTTTTGTACTTCTATCATTATTGGAGCCTCTCTAGCAGTTAATATTATTTCTCCCATTTTCCATTGTCTGTGATGTTCTGCCGAATGTCCACCCATGAAATCCTTTATCAGATCAACAGTTCTACCAAGTGTGTCTTCTGCGACATTGCTATTTGCACCCAACATTTCTTAATGTAATTCACTGCTATCATAGGTTACTAGGCTGATGGCCCTAGAGACTTTTTAAGCCTAGCCATCCCTGTTCTATTTTCCCAATTATCAATACCCATGGGATAGATTGGCTCTGGTATATACCTATGCCTTGGGGTATCTACAGATGCCCCCTGTCCGTAAGGGCTACAGGTGACAAGCCAGGTGTGAATTTGCAATTTCCCATTCATTGGTCCAGTTCGTGTTTGAATAGGCTAAGGGAAGAGCTTGGTTTCACGTGAATGCGAAGTCTGTTCCAGAAAAGGGGTAATCTGTTGAGATGCACACCTGTCCCACCAACATATTTTATGTCCCAGACGAGGTTTAGATCTATAGATCGGGTAATTCTAGTGCTGTTTGTTTTGCGAACGTGTAGCAGATCCAGTAGGGCTGGATCGGAGAATCCCTTGTATATTGGGCATAGATTTCCCTTCAATAGTCTGTAGGACACCAAGTTACAGGAACAGGGCTTTGAGGCAGTCTGCATAGGACTTATTTTTTGCTCCTTGTATTCTTTTAGGGGAGGAACCTCTGTGGCCACTGTAGCTGTTGCAGATGCCTGGTACATGCCAAAGGGAGCACTGTGCTCAGTTATTGGTCTGATGAGAGCTGAGTGTAGTGGAACTATCGTCTCTAGATCTGAAATGTTATGCTGTCCAGCTCTCCTTCCTTCTTTGTTATTGGTCTGATGAGAGCGGAGTGTGGTGGAACTATCATCTCTAGATCTGGATGTCTGTTATAGGTCTGATGAGAGTGGAGTGTGGTGGAACTATCGTCTCTAGATCTGGATGTCGGTTATTGGTCTGATGAGAGTGGAGTGTGGTGGAACTATTGTCTCTAGATTTGGATGTCGGTTATTGGTCTGATGAGAGTGGAGTGTGGTGGAACTATCGTCCCCTAGATCTGGATGTCTGTTATTGGTCTGATGAGAGCAGAGTGTGGTGGAACTATCGTCTCTAGATCTGGATGTCATGCTCTTGCTTATAAATGTTATGTTGTCCAGCTCTCCTTCCTTCTTTCTGGTTGGGTTCGGTGCTGATCTCGGCTCCCACTCGGCCACTTCTTAAGCTTGAAGAGTCCATACTGGCCCAAAGCTAGCCCCTTATCCCAGCATGCTTAGCGGTAGCTACCCAGATCCTGTTTGCTGCCTGCAACATCGATATGGTCTTCTGCTGGCTCAAGCTTAGTAGTGGTTCTTTTCTATAAAAACTGTTATGGTTTTAGGCTAAATTTCTTTAGAGTCTAGTGATTTCTCCTTCTATATCACCCCTATCCTTGTTGCTGCTGTTGTCAGGCCGTCATTTTCTCTCAGGACTTTACCTGTGTGGTGATGGTGTTGTCTGCAGCCTGTTTTTTTCTTGAGGGTTGTTCTCTTGTCCTGTTATCCCTCCTTGCTACCTACGGAGAAGCCTTTTAACTTGGAGGCTACGACCCCCTCCTCCTCTTCTTCCTCTTCTTTCAAAAAAAAAAAAAAAAAAAAAAAAACACTCTTCAGTTGTTAGTCCAGTTTCTTTTTGTGGTGTTTATAATGTCTAAAGAAATCCTTAAGCAGTCAGGGTTCAAGAAATGCAACTCATGCTGCCAGAAAATGTCCCTTACGAATGGGCACACGAGTTGGGTGTATTGTCTAGGGGCGGTCCACCTGCATGACTCCTGCTTTTTGCCATGCCTTTAGCGCACGAGTTTTACAGGAGAGGCACAACAAACTTATTTTGAGAGGGTTATTAAAAAACCCTAGGCTGAAGTAGCATCAGACACTCAGCCTTCAAAAAAAATTGATGGCAAACTGGCATCTTCATCAGCTCCACCTTCAGTGATGACAAAGTCTAGATCCAAATCTTCCAAACCTTTGGAGTAGATTCTTGGCTCTGAAGGAGTCTTTTTCTCTGGCGGCTCCATCAGTGTTTTTGGAACCATCCAGGACCCAAAAGAGATTGAGATCTCCTTCGCTGGACCTGGTGAGATTTGTGCCTCAGTCTCAACTTTTGCAGTCAGTGGCAGGTAGTCACCAGTCCTCGGCCCACTCCTCTCAGTCATACAGGAGTTTATCGGATGATGATGTGGAGAGAGTGGTGAAGAGGCTGCTCAAGACACTGGTATTTGCAAAATTGTTGTCGAGCCCAGCCCAGAAGGAAGTGGCGCCGTCGTCTAAACCAGTCCCTGTCTAGAGTCCTCCTCCGACTGCGTCCAGTTCGGAGCCTGAGTGCATGGAAGTAGTAGTGGTGGAACCATCAGTTCCAACAACCCTTGCCTTATTGGTTCAGACATCTGCTCAGACCTCATTGAGGGGTCTGGACACTGAGACTCTCTTGTCAACTCCGAGGGGAGGAGTGGCATCGGACCCTTGTCTGACCCCGTTCTCCCCCTCGGAGCCTCGGTGCAGGTGAGTTCGGCTCCCACATCTGCCTCGGAGCCGTCGCCTTCGGTACAGAGGAGCCTCCACCTTTCGACCCACTTTTGTCTGTAGTGAGTCGAAAGGCATGGAGTGCTCCAGAGACCATGGAGCCCGTTCCAAAAAGGCCTAACAAGTTCATCACCGCACCAGAGAACAAGACATTTCTCTCTAAAGGTGTGCCAGTTGATGCTATGGTGGTGGCAGCAGCCAGCAAAAAGGAATTCGCGGAGACTTCCTCTTCTGTCCATCTGCCAAACAAGGTCTAGAGCCATGGATAGAGATGAGAAGTGTGTTTTCTCTTAAGCGGCCTTTACTCTTCGGTTGCTGAACTATTTGACACATTTCGCAAGACTTCAGAGGGATCTCCTTAAAGAGCTGGGAGATTCCCTCCAGTATCCTTCAGCTGAGGGAGTGGCTTCCAAGTCGGCTAACCAGCTAGCGACCCTAACCTCCATTGTTAACTCCTCCATGTGCCTGATTTCTTATGCAGCCGATGGAGCTAATAGAGCTGCAGGCACAGGAGTAGCTCTTTGCAGACACTCCTGGATGTGCCTTTGTCAATTTGCGGAGCCCTTCAAGTCCTCCTTTATGAACGCCCCCTTTGACTGCTCGGCCTTGTTCGGGCCACAAGTTAGACTCTTAGGAGTGAACGAGATGGCAAAACTCTCTCTGCCATAGGAGTCTGTTTTTCCACTCCATCCAGGTCTTATCTCAAAGACCAAAAGAGTGGTAAAATGTGGTTCTGTAAATCCCAGGGAATTTCACCAGACACTCGTGGAGATAATTCCCCCAGGGGCAGAAGGAGAAATAACAGGAGACGCTGGCCTCGCAGTGGGGGGGGGGGTCCGCAGCAGGGCGACAGAGATACGTTGTCTGCCAGGCCCTTTTAGAATCCCTGAAGGATTGCCTGCCCAGCTGCCCACCTCTGGCGGCAGTCAGGGGCAGAAAATCACTGTACCCAAAAGCCTGGCAAGATAATACAGAAGATGCGTGGGTACATTGCATCATATCCAGGGGTTACAAAATTCCCTTCTCCCAAACACCCCCAACAAATCAAAAATGATCAATCCCAGATGTTCCACCTAGTCTTTGGGATCAAGCAGCCTTGGAAGTAAAATGTTTGCTGCAAAAAAGAGCCATTCAGGAAGTCCCCGCAGACCAGATTGAATCCGGAACTTATGCAAGGTTATTTTTAGTTACAAAAAAGACAAGAGACTGGAGACCCATCCTGGATCTCAGCAAGCTGAACAGGGCAGTAAAGAAGGCCAAGTTCCAAATGGTGACACTGCAGTCCATTCTACCCTTTTTGGGTCAGGATGATTGGATGTGCTGTATCGATCTCCAGGATGCCTACTACCATATAAAAGTGGACAGGTATTCCAGGAGGCATTTACTCTTACTGCTGGGAGCCAGTCATTACCAGTTTAGAGCTCTGCCCTTTGATCTCACTACAGCCCCAGGGTGTTCACCAAATGCATGACAGTAGTCACGGCTCACCTAAGACGTTTGGGATTCCAGGTGTTTCCTTATCTAGACGACTGGCTCCTCACTGCCACCACCGAGCATCATCTCTTAAGTGCCAGGATCCACACGATTCACACTTGTGCACATCTAGGAATCACAGTAAACTACGAAAAATCTGCCTTGTTGCCCTCTTGTGTATTACTTTCATAGGCGCTCAGCTTAACACGAGACATGATAGCCAAGCTCCCACAGGAAAGGGTGCTTGCCATTCGACGTCTGGTCTCTCTCCTCTTGTCAAAGTCAAAGGTTCAGACGCGGTTAGTCCTAAAGGTCTTGGGCTTGATGACGGCTGCCATTACTCTAGTCCCATTAGCTCGTTGCCATATGAGGATTTTGCAATGGCTCCTTTTCACTCAGTGGTCGCATCAGGATCTACCAATGTCGCACATGATCTTAATCACAGATGCTTGCAAGAAAGATCTACAATGGTGGCTCCACTCTCCCCTAGTCACTCTAGGCAGACCCTTGGTAGTCCCTCATCCGATAGCCACACTGACCACGGATGCTTCCCAGATAGGGTGGGGGGGGGGCATTATCTGGGACAGACAGTCCAAGGAACTTGGCAACCTCATGAGTACCATTTGCACATCAGTGTCCTGGAGATGAGAGCGATATTATTAGCACTGCAAGCACTTTACGACTCTCTTCCTTTGAGCTATATAGCAATTCAGGCAGACAGCATGTCAGTGGTGCGGTACATCAACAAATAGGGCAGAACCAAATCTTACCCCTTGTGTCAGGAGGCCCTTCGAGTATGGCAATGGATGATTTTCTCTGAGTTTTCTGGTTGCAGCGCACATCCCGGGGGAGTCCAACGTGATAGTGGACAAGCTCAGCAGGGCAATTCTCATGCCCCACGCGTGGTCTCTGAAACAAGATGTAGCGGATATGATCTTCTGCAGATGGAGCCAGCCATGCTGTGACCTTTTTGCCTCACACCTAAACAACAAATGCAACAGCTACTTTGCCGTAGTTCCCCTACCGGGACAGTCACCCAGAGTTGCACTTATCCACGATTGCCCCCCCCCAGGATTCTATACGCCTTTCCTCTAATTCCGAAAGTTCTTCAGAAAGCAAAGTTGCTGACTCGCAAGCTGATCCTCATTGCCTTGTACTGGCCTCATCAGATATGGTTCTTTTGGCATTACCTGCAAGAGGAGTCTTGGATTCTGGACCCGGTTCCAGACCTGACACATCAGTTTGGTGCTCTTCATCCCTCCATTTAAACTCTCAAGCTGGCAGCTTGGTTTCTCCACTTTCAGTCCTAGCCAGGCTTCCCCGGATATCTCATCCATGGTTCAACATATTTTAGTCTCTTCTCACAAGCCAACTACTAGTAAACTTTACGCTAGTAAACGGAAGAGGTTCTCTTCCTGGGCCGAACAAAATGACATTGATCCCTTTACAGCACCAATTTCAAAAATTTTGGACTTCCTGGTAGAAATCTTTGAGATAGGAGCAGCGGCTGCTACGATTCAAGTTCAACTGGCTGTTATTTCCAATTTTCATGTGGGCCTTCTAGGTTCTAACGTCATGTCCCACAAGCTATGTAGGGCCTTTTTGAAAGGTGCTACTCTATTAAGGCCTCCTATCCATGAACCTCTCCATCCGTGGGATTTAAATTTAGTACTAGCGGCTCTACTCTTCCCTCCCTTTGAGCCAGCCGCTTCTTGTTCTCTAAAGTTCTTATCATGGAAGACCCTTTTCCTGATTGCTATTACATCAGCTAGGCAGGTTTCCGAGTTACAGGCACTTTCTATCTGCCCGCCTTATATGATCTTTTACAAGGATAGAGGATCTCTTAGAACTAATCCTTCCTTTTTACCAAAAGTCTGTTCGCAGTGTAATTTGAATCAGTCAATTGAACTCCGTTTTCTTTCCAAATTATGGCAACAAGGCAGAGTATAAGCTACATCAGCTGGATGTCCACAGACAGTTACGATTTTATCTTCAAAGAACCAAGGACATCAGAAGATCAGATCAGCTGTTTGTATCCTTCTCACAGAGTAAGCAAGGCTCACCAATTTCCAAAGTGACTTTGTCAAAATGGCTGTCCAATACTATTACTTATGCTTATGAGTCTCAGAATGTGTTTGTCCCGGGAAAGGTAAGAGAACAGTCTACTAGGTCCTTGGCTACCTCCATAGCTTTTCAAGCCAAGCTTCCATTAGATACTATATGTGCGGCAAGCAACATGGGCTACTCCCCATGCCTTACTCCTTACAAAGTGGACATGGCCTCTCGGAACAGGGCATCTTTTGGTTCCACGGTTCTGAAGTCTCTTTTCCAGTGAGCTGCCCAGGATTTAGGTGCTGGGGACGCCGTTCCAACCAGAAAGAAGGAAGGTGAGATGGGCAACATAACACAGAGAAGTTATGTTCTTACCATAACGTTCCATGTTTGTTGTCCTTTATCTCACCTTCCTTCCCCATCCTGGATGATTGAGAGGAATTCCCCTTTTGGCTGATTTGGCTGAGTTTACTTTGCTTTTCAGCTGTTGGTATAGTCCTTGTCATCATGGTTGTTCTGTTTTTTCGGTACAAGGAAGCAGCATTGTTTGGTTACCTCCTTTATTTGATAATTTATAGTTCTCCTATCTAGTGGTTAGTTGTCACAAATGAGATCTGGGTAGCTACCGCTAAGCATGCTGGGATAAGGGGCTAACCTCGTGCCAGTAAGGACTCTTCAAGCTTTAGAAGTGGCCAAGTAGGAGCCGAGATCGGCTCCAAACCCAACCAGAAAGAAGGAAGGCGAGATAAAGGACAACAAACATGGAACTTTATGGTGAGAACATAACTTCTTTTTTGTATCATATAGAAAGATTTTCTCACTACCATGGCCACATGCTGACCATAGTTCAGGTTATTGTCAACGTGAGCTGCCAAGTATTCTTTAGTGGAATGTTATCAGTGTTTTAGTTTGCAGGAGTGGTCTTCCCAAAGAGTATGATTATCCTTTTTGCATTGAATTTTAGGCCATGGTTCTGGCATCAGTAATTTATCTGTCAGACCTTTCTGGATGATATCTGCATCTTTGGGGGATTCAGTGATTGCACCCATCTTGGAGTCATTAGCAAATTTGGTGAGCGAACTGAGCATCTACATTTGTCTTGACATCGCAAAGTAGATTTCAAACAGGAGAGGTCCCAGTACCAAGCCCTGTTGGACACCACTAGTAACTGGTCTCTTGGTGGAGGTGGATTCCCTTACCCTAACTTCACGTGTCCTGTCTGTGAGCGATTTGGCTATCCATCGGGTGACATAGGGATTTATGTCTAAATTTGTGAGTTTGTCTAAAATACCAGAGTGAAGTATTGTGCCAGAGCCGTTAGCTAGGTCAGTGCAGGCAGTATATACTGTTTTGTTCTCGACCACAGCTGTAGTGATATTACCAAAGTCATCCACCATGTTTAGTAGGCATTGTCTCTCTTCTTATGTGCATTAAGAAGACGTTGAGGCTTGGGTGTTCATTTAAGTAGTTTATTGTATACAAATGCATCAGGATGGATGGTAGAAACATTAAACTTGAACTGTCTGTCTGACTACATACTTGCATGTTCACAGTCTTGGCTGCTCATTCAAAACGGCGCTCTTGCACCTGCTCAGTACTTATATGCATGTGCTGACTCACTGGAAAGTTTCTTAAAGGTACATCACATACACTGATCTACATCCTCCTCTTTACTGAGCTGTCTCATATAAACAATGACATTTCAATAGGGATGCAATCATACAAACACTAATAAAGAAAAACAGTTATGTCCATGTGCTGTGCATCTGGAACTAGTTTTTGAGATGCAACCTGATCTTGTGACATAATAGGACTGGGTTTAGCAACAGGGACAGTCATTGGGGAATGTTCTGCTTGAGGAGTCCCAGGGATTTTCTCAGGAATGGGGATTGCTGACTGAATGTCCTTTGGAACAGAGACATTGGCAGTGTCACTCTGAGAACTAGAGTCTTTGTCACAGGCAAGATGCTGTAACACTGGTTCAGAAAGTGGTAACATGCTTCCACTTTCGTGACTCGTCTGAATTCCATTCTGTGAGATTCCACAATGTGCAGTTTCGAATCTTGACACAAACTTTTCACAAATCTAATGCGATCAAAACTTTTTGATGTCTGCATCCTCACCATCTCCCCTTTTTTCAATGAACTGAGCAGTTTGCTGGTGTTATCATAGTAAGACTTCTGAGACAAACACTTTTTCAGCAATTGGGCTTTTACTGCTTTATTGTTCATAGCACTTGGAACCAATAAATGACTGCTGATTGGTAATTTGGTCTGAACATACGTCTCTGGGCAGGTGAACCAAGATGTTTAACACGAGGAATGTTTCTGAGATTTAATAAGTTGAGAAAACCATTGGTGTTGCCACGTCAGGATTTCTCTCCAGCAGCTGTTTTGCACTTTGCACTGCACGGTCAGCCACGCTGTTTGACTGAGGGTATTCAGGACTACTCATAATATGAACAAGTCCCACTCTTCTGCAAATCTCTTGAACTGCTGACTTCTAAACTGTGCACCATTGTCTGAAATAACAGTGTGGACTGTCATGGACAGAAAAATGTCACTTCAACGTATTAATTGCAGTGCTGGAAGTTAGGTTGAGAAGTAGGTGAATCTTGAACCAGTTTGAATAAGAGTCTGATAACACCAAGTAATGTTGCCCATTCCACTCCATCTGTGGCTACTGTCGAGCAAGGGATTTCAGGAGTCTGGTTTAACTGAAGTGGTTCTGCTGATGCAGCTTTGTACTATTACATACTGAACAAGATGACCATACTTTATCTCTTGACGTAGAGAGCCAAAATACTAAACACCTCACCAGGTAGAATCCGTTCCTGGGTGGCCACGATGCAAGATCTTAATATATGCTTGTTACAAGGACTTTGGAACAATCACTTTAAGGACCTTTCATATCATCATTGTCTGACAAAATCTCATCTGTGTATGGAAAATATGGTTGCATTTCTACAGGTAAACAAGATTGCTTTGAAGGCCATCCATGACTGATAGAGGTTTAGCTTCTGGAGAATTGGATCTGTAGCTGTGTGAGTTCTGAGCTCATCAGGACATGTAGAAGAAAAATTTCTCACTTCCATGACTTCAAAATCAAGTTGCTCGTTGTTATGCTGTTCTGTTGTTTTTCTGGGCGATCTGGATAAAGTATTGGCAACATAAAGAAGTTTGCATTTTGTATAGACAAGATTGAAATCGTACTTTTGCAATCTGAGCATCATACATTGCAGTCTGGCTGGAGTTGTATGCATAGGCTTTCTCAAGAGAGTGGCTAGAGAGGTTGGCGGTCAGTTTCAATCTGAATAGGTCGACCATAAATATAATCAAATAACTTTGAACATGCAGACACAATTGCCAAAAGCTCTTCCTCAATCTGGGCATATTGCATCTCAGTCTGGGTGAGAGTTCTCGATGCATAGGCTACTGGTCTACCCTCTTGAAGAATGACTGCACCTAGACCAAACTTAAAAGCATCACAGGAAAAAGTAACTGGTTTGTGAACATCATAGTAGCTGAGAGATGGTGCTTTAGCAATTTCCTGTTCCAGGATATCAAATATTCTTTAGTGCTGTTCTGACCATGACCAAATTACATCTGTGTGTGTCAGCTCTCACAGTGGTGCTGAAAGCTGGCTTAAATCTGGAATGAACTTGCCTAGATAGTTGACCATTCCAAGAAAACATTGTAGGGCTTGGACATTGTCCGGAACTGGAATCTCGAGAATTGATGTTTGCTTGGAAGGGTCTGGTCGTAAGCCTGAACTGGTAAATAAGTGACCAACATAAGTAACTTCTCATAGCCCGAACTTGCACTTTTGAGGATTCAGTGTAAGATTCACTTCATGTGCTCTTTCCAGAACTTTCTTGAAGTTTGTCATGTTTGGCTTCACCATTGCCTCCTACTATAATATCATCTGCTGTAATAGCACAGGGATAGCCTGAAAAAATTTGCTCCATTGCACACTGAAATACTTCAGTAGCAGAATTTATTCCAAATGGCATTTTCAGAACTCTGCATCTTCCAATGACTTACCGAATGTGATTAATGAAGATTTTCGTTCAAGCAAACTTTGCCAAAATGAACTTTTTTCATCTAAGACAGAAAAAAATAGTGGCATCTGGCATGAGAGCAGCAAACTCTTCGACTGTGCATATTGGATGATGTCTTTTTAATGCTTTGTTCAGATCTGTTGGATCACTACATATTCTGATATCATCTGAGCTTTTCTTATGAGCTATCACCATAGAGGATTCCCATTCAGTAGGTTCTTCTACTGGACCAATTACTCCTAGCTGCACCATTTTGTCTAGCTGGGCTTTGTCTCTGATCTGCATAGCTACTGGAACTTTCTGTGCTGGTATGATAACTGGACTGACCTCTGGGTCTAACTTCATGGAGTACACGACTGGTGGTTTGCCTAGTTTGTCTGCAGAAATATCAGCATACTGAGAAAAAATAGTTTGGGTGAAATTTGAGCTGTTGTCATGAGGCTTACATGGAGGACTTCTTAAGTGAAAGCAGTCCCATTTTCAAACTGTCTCTGAGGCCTAATAATGACTGCAACTGACTCTTGACTATGTAAAATTGCAAGTCAAAGCTGTTCCCAGCAGAATAACATGAAAGCACTAATAAGCCTTCAGTTGAGTCTCTTCATCACCATAAGCAACAAGCTTCGCACACTTTGTCAGATTAAGTTGTTATGCAACTTTTACTCTAGCAAATGTTTCTGCTGACGTAACGTTGCACTTTGAACCAGTATCTACTTTGAGCTCTACAGGACTCCCATTAATCCAAATAGTACAAAAGATGTCGTTCTTTGTCCACAAATCTCCTGCATTGACTGTTTCACCAAGCACCGACACACCATCTACATAAAAAGGAGAGTCTCCGCTTTCTAATTGATAAACTTGCCTCTTGGAATGCCCATTAAGAATGTGCCTTATTTGATTTACAAAACCTTTTGAAATGATTCCTCTTCATTCAAGAATGACACTGCTGACTAAAAGCTAAGCACTTCTCTCTTTTGGGGTCATGATTACCACCACAATTATGACAGTTGACTAAGGTTTGCTGTGGGTTTTGCTGAGTCACCCCTGTGCCTTGGGCCTTGCTGAAGTACCTCTGTAACTCTGGGTTTGACTGAAGTTGCCCGCTTTTAGGCCTGTGTCTCTTAATCTCATGCTGCATGCTATCTACATGAAGTGTGGAAGGTACTGGAAGGCTTGGTTTCTCATTTGTAAGCATACTGATGTGCCTTTCTATAAGCTCATATATCTGACAGCTCTCCATGGCCTTATTTAAAGTCAAATCATGTCAAATTAAAATCGTTCTCACTGTCATTATTAATAGCATACACATACCTGTCCTTTATCAACTCATCTCTCATATCACCAAATCTGCACGTTTTAGCCTTATTTCTAAAGTCAGTTATATATGCTGCAAAAGTTTCACCAGGCTTTTGATCCCTTGTCTAAAATAAGTGCCTTTCCGTCATATTTGTTTGGGGGGTTATGCGTTTCTCTAAATTTATGTTTTAAGCACTCTGGGTCTTCCAGCATTTCAACCCATACCACAGTATGGCGGTCTTCCCCCCTCCCCTGCAAACACAGCAGGTGCATACACAAATGAACGCTCTTTCAATGGCCTCTGAACCAGCTAAGTTAAGCAGAATAAATGCCTTTGTACATGTTGTCAGAAAAAGCAGCCTGTATGAAAATATCGTATTCCTGCTCAAACACATTCCAGTTTCCTGCAATATTGTTATCAAATACAAGCAGTCCGGTTCTGCAAAATCCTTTTGCCTTGCCCATAAATTATTATAAAACATAATGCAAAATTGCCTTTTTAATTATATACGAACATTCGCACACACCAGGTACTTATAATAAAGTGCACAATAAACTCTCTGAAATAACTGTACTTTGTGAAATAACTGCACTGTAATACTGCACACACTTGCAAACACTTTGCACACTTCAGATACTTTGAATAGCTTTAGTAATATGAAAACGTAGTATATAGCAAAAAAAAAAATACGGTCATTTTCCCTTTTTTTGCACATTTTATGCGATTCGGGTATTTCAAATGTTTTTGTAATTATTTCAAATATTTTTATCAATATGTCGCAGTTTCGGACATTTCATTTAATAAGAAATTCGTTTTGAGCATTCTGAGTGCTTTGTTTTGTATTTGTAGTGAAATAAATCATTTAAGCGAGTTTTAGTACCTGGAATTTGTTTCAGACTTGTTTTGTGAGTTGTTTGAGCTGTAGGGATGATCCAGTCCTGTATATTCCTCCAACTCTAACCGGTTGTCTCATGGCTGTGCCCCTAGATCCCATTCTGGCACCATATTGTTCCTCTTATGTGCATTAAGAAGATGAGGCTTGGGTGTTTAAGTCGTTTATTATATACAAACACATTGGGATGGATGGCAGGAGCATTAAACCTAAATGAGCTCTCGGACTCCATACTTGCGTGCTCTCACTCTGGCTGCTCACTCAAAATGCCACTCTTACTTGGACGTGCTCAGTACTTGTATGCACATCAAAATGCCACTCTTACTTGGACGCGCTCAGTACTTGTATGCACATCAAAATGCCACTCTTACTTGGACGTGCTCAGTACTTGTATGCACATCAAAATGCCACTCTTACTTGGACGTGCTCAGTACTTGTATGCACATCAAAATGCCACTCTTACGTGGACGTGCTCAGTACTTGTATGCACATGGCCACTGACTGGAATGCTTCTTAAAGGTTATATCACAGACTCTGATCTACAGTCCCAGCTGAGTAGAAAACAGCAACTGTAATCCTCTTGCAAAAAGAAGGTCCCTAAACTGACACCGGGAACTGTAAATATACAAGTCTAACCAGCCTCATCTGCATGGCCATGGAGAGAATCATCAGGGATCTTAACAAGATATAGGTGACCTTCAAACTCTTGACTCAGTCTAGTTTGGCTTCGTTAAGGCAGATCTTAGCTGTTAAAGCTGGTGGACTACTACAAGAATGTTACCAAGGCCCTGGATGAAGGCAGAAAAGTTCACACTGCCTGTCTCGACCTAGGCAAGGCTTTGACACAATCCCTTACCCAGGCTTCATTGAGAAACTCACTCAGCTGGGGATTAACCCTTACGTTATAGATGGATTGCCAGCTGGCTCAAACCGAACACACACAGTCAAAAGTGTGGATGCCAACTTTACTAACAGACCTGTTAAAGTGGTGCTCCCCAGGGATGTGTGTTAGGCTCACTAGTGTTTATCCATTTTTGATGTTCAGGTGAAAATAGATGGCCTGTGGCTTACCAGGTTTGCTGATGACTGCAAATTGGGTGCAATCATCATATCCCCAAAAGATGTCAACGTACTACAAAATGGGTTTATATAGACAAATGATTGGTGTCAAAGCCACGGACTTAAACTAAAATGAAAACAAATGCGTAACCACCTTTGGCAAAGGAGAAACCCCTGTTAATTGCAATATTAATAACATCCCCCAAAGTTCAAATCCAGTGCTAAGAGATTTAGAAATGCAAGTTTGATAGTCTTAATTTTGATCATCAGGTGTCCACAGTAGTAAGGAAGTCCTTCTACATTGCACACCTCATAAGCAAGGGTATAGCATCCAAAGCTAAGGAGGTTACAACTCCCGTGTATTCAGCTCTCATCAGTCCAGTAAAGTTCAATGCTTCCTTCTGTATGTAACTCACAAGACATCTGCAGCAACTGGAGAGACGTGAGGTTTCTCACCAGGAAAATTCAGGGCCTACAACTCATGACCTACATGGACAGACTGAAGGCCCTATCACTTTACTCAGTATCTTATAGACTGCTTAGAGGCGACTTGTGCCTGGCCTACAGAGCAGTCTCAGACCCTGCCTTGATAAAGCTGCTGCACATCTTCAAATCCAGTGGGACAAGATTCAGTTGCTCTAGGGATTTTAACCTAGTATGCAATATTAAAAGGACATGCTGGAAAGACAGATACGTCTCCCACAAGTTACCATTCTTCTGGAGCAAACTCCCAGTTCATGTAAAACAGAGTTCCTCGTTGACCCTGTATAAGTGTAACCTGGACAATTGGATGGGAAATTATAAATTTGCACCATGAGGTTCATGTCCCTCTTAGACAAGGGCAGCTGGTACTGATCTTAGATTCGCAAGCAAAAGAAGACTATATATCTTGGTCCGTAAGAGAACAAGAGTGTAGCACGGCTAGGCTTGTAGAGGCCTTGGGGCCAATAGCTAGTAATCTGCTATGAAAATAATTACTGTTGCTACTTAACCATATCTTTTTCTTTTATTTCAACCCTATTTTTAAACTCCGTTTTCATTTTATCCCACTCACTAGCTATCGCATCTGAAGGAATTTCTTTCTTCCCTAACAAGTCTTCGTTAATTTCCAGTACCCATTCCTTAAATTCTTTTCTCTGTAATAGGTAGATGGGAAAGGTAGAGTGTCATTTTTTCATTATTTCATTTTTATCTTCTTTTTATTTGGGCGTGATCTGAAATAGTTATTGGTTTTCAGTTAAATGCCCATGTTCCTATGAAATATAGTGTATCCCAGTTATTGTATCCTGGAGAATATGTAAATTTTGTCCAAGTATCTACTACTGAACTCACGTCTTCATATCAATGACTTAATTTACCCCCTCTTGTTACTTTTTCCTTTCTAGGTCCCCCTGATATATCGTCACAATTGCAAATTAAATTCCATTCCCCACCTGTATGTAACAAGGGACTCAGAAATTCAGGGATGTAATTTGTAAGACACAGAGGGGTGTGAATATTATGGACATCGCTGTAGGCCTAAGGACTGTAAGGTACTCATTGTTTGGGTTTGTGCCTGTCATCACCTCTGTACCACACACATCCCTTTGGACTTCATTGCATTGTTACTGTCCTTAGATGTCATTTAATTTCTGTAGTAACGTTTTAATACAAAGTTTTGATGCATACTGTTTGATTTCATTGTTTATAGCTTGTTGAGCAGATAAGTGAACTTGGCTTTTTCAGATCCTTTCCATTTCAGCCAAAACATTGAAAAGGGCATGCATAAATAGAACATATATGGATAAAGTTTAATTTAGCCCCGGGGTGTCCAAAATCTGTTCCACTGAAGTATTTTATCTGGCCCTCTCTGTCCTATAACCAACTGTTTTGAATGGACAGATACGTTTGACAAGGTAATGTGGCCTCTCAAACCTTGCCAAGTATGGTAAGTGGCCCCTGAGCCAAAAAGGTTGGACACTCCTTATGTAACTGGTCAAGCAGCATGTGTTTTTGGAAAGGAAATGGGAGGAAATGAGACCACCCAAAGAGAGCCAACGCAGAGACTGCCACACCCTACGTAGAGTAACCTGGCATCAGAAGTGGGAGGAAATGAAACCACCCAGAGAGACCCAATGCAGAGACTGCCGCACCCTACGTAGAGTAACCTGGCATCAGAAGTGGGAGGAAATGAGACCACCCAAAGAGAGCCAACGCAGAGACTGCCACACCCTACGTAGAGTAACCTGGCATCAGAAGTGGGAGGAAATGAAACCACCCAGAGAGACTCAATGCAGAGACTGCTGCACTCTACGCTACGTAGAGTAACCTGGCATCAGAAGTGGGAGGAAATGAGACCACCCAAAGAGACCCAATGCAGAGACTGCCGCACCCTACGTACAGTAACCTGGCATCAGAAGTGGGAGGAAATGAAACCACCCAGAGAGAGCCAATGCAGAGACTGCCGCACCCTACGTAGAGTAACCTGGCATCAGAAGTGGGAGGAAATGAGACCACCCAAAGAGAGCCAACGCAGAGACTGCCGCACCCTACGTAGAGTAACCTGGCATCAGAAGTGGGAGGAAATGAGACCACCCAGAGAGACCCAATGCAGAGACTGCCACACCCTACGTAGAGTAACCTGGCATCAGAAGTGGGAGGAAATGAGACCACCCAAAGAGACCCAATGCAGAGACTGCCACACCCTGTGTAGAGTAACCTGGCATCAGAAGTGGGAGGAAATTAAACCACCCAGAGAGACCCAATGCAGAGACTGCCACACCCTACGTAGAGTAACCTGGCATCAGAAGTGGGAGGAAATGAAACCACCCAGAGAGACCCAATGCAGAGACTGCCGCACCCTACGTAGAGTAACCTGGTATCAGAAGTGGGAGGAAATGAGACCACCCAAAGAGAGCCACCACAGAGACTGCCACACCCTACGTAGAGTAACCTGGCATCTGAAGTGGGAGGAAATGAGACCACCCAAAGAGAGCCAACGCAGAGACTGCCACACCCTACGTAGAGTAACCTGGCATCAGAAGTGGGAGGAAATGAAACCACCCAGAGAGACCCAATGCAGAGGCTGCCGCACCCTACGTGTAGAGTAACCTGGCATCAGAGCTGTAAAACCATGATATTTAATTTAACATTGAATTCAGTGACATAAATATTTCCCTTTTCATTGTTTTTATTAATTAGAAAATTAGTCTTCATCTAGAGAACTTAGGGACCTACAACATACCTTGTTTTTCATGCAGTTCAGACTTCAGGGTTTTTCCATGTTATTACATAGGGTGCTGCTGGGAAACTAATATTTAAGTATAACTTTGTGTCTTTACTGGCACTGTTACAAGAAGTGTCTGACCCACTTCCTGATGGATTATCTGTGGAACATTGTTCTTTCTATATCTGGGAGGATGCAGCAGTCTTTAGTTTTGACAGCATGAATTCTGTGATACCTTGGTGCTGTGTTTACCTGTTATGTGCCACCTGGGGTATGCGATTGTGCTGCTCGAGTGGCACCATTTAATCTACTGGCTGCAGCTTGAGGTCTGACTCTGAGTTAACTATTTATTACATGTGTGCGGCACATGGAGTGGCCGTAGGTAATACATAGTTATCAGATTAATATCTTATCTGCATAGAACAATAAACAGGCAATAGTGGATGAAGAAGAAAAGTGGATAAATGTAAGGCTGCATTTTAATGTGCCTTTACCATGAAAATTCTTCTAAAATGTAGCTGTTGATTAAGATGTGTTGAATGGAAATTTAGCCTGTAGCTATTTTTAATCATTTTCTTTTGTTACAAAGCAAAAGCTGATGGCCTTGGCATGAAAAAAGAATGCGGCTTCCCATTTTTCAACCCCATACTGAATGAGCATCAGAGAATGGCAGTCAAAAGGATCCTTAGTGCTGAATGTCGACCAATTCCTTACATTTTGTTCGGACCACCTGGGACTGGAAAAACTATTACCATCATAGAAACAATTTTGCAGGTAACTAATCTGCTTTATGAAATCATTCACCTGGAACTGAAAAAAATATTACTAAAACAAGTGATTTTGTAGTTAATTTTGTTTGAGACTATTTCAGTCTAAAGGCTGTTGTGGTGTTTTTATTTATTCATATTTGTTTTCCTTTGTTTAGCATTAGGTTGTAATGTCAAATTCTATGCCTTATTAGCTGTAGGCTTTTCTTTGTCACTCACACATTCATTTCTCGATCGATGCACTATCATCTTAAGAAAACCTCCGTCCCTTGCCTTCGAATTTAAGTGCACTGTATCCTTTATTGCAAGCATTTACGCATGTAGAAAAGTGGTCAATGCAATCCACATCTGAACACCTGTAAAATAAACTGAAGAAAAGCTACCCTTTACATTTGAAATTTATTAATAACTTTTGTATTTTCCCTTGCCTATATCTGTCTACTTAAGATCTTGCAAAGTGCAGTCATCTTGTGCATTGTAAAATACTTTGCCACCCTTATAACATCAGCAGCACATCTACCGACATAGTGAGGTGCTGCTGATTTTTTTAAAGTGATATCCATGATAAGCAGTGATACCCATGATAAGCAGTGATATCCATGATAAGCAGTGATATCCATGATAAGCAGTGATATCCATGATATGCAGTGATATCCATGATATGCAGTGATAGCCAGTGATATCCATAAGCAGTGATATCTATGATAAACAGTAATATCCATGATATGCAGTGATATCCATGATAAGGAGTGATATCCATGATATCCAGTGATATCCATGATAAGCAGTGATATCCAATGATATCCATGATAAGCAGTGATATCCATTATAGTGTAGTTAGTAGTGAACTATAGTAGTGTCCGTGAATAGAAAGATGTCTCACTATGCGACTAGTTTCTGCACCAGGATCTCAGAACTCGCTGTGCGAAACCAGTTGCTTTGTGAGACATTTGTCAATCATTGCATGGGGCCTTCCTCCTAGCTGTCAGTTTATTGGGCTCCAGCACCTTCTACACCTGTTTCTTTGTTCTCAGGAGTTTTGGAGTTTCAAAGTTGCTGGAATAGTCAAACTGTTTTCTCTGAATGCCCAGAATGGTTTTAACTGTTGGTGTAATGGCGGGAAGCCTTTCATTTTGAATTCTAGGGCCGTTATTGTGTATGTGTGCATGTCGTCTTTAAATAATGCAGGCATCTGAGTGTTCAACATCGTATTCTTTAGAAAATGGTAATGCAAGTCTTGTTACTGTTGCAATATTTTAAGTATATTGGAGCAGTATTTACTATATTTCTGATTTCCTCACCTTATTTTTTTTTTTGTTTTGCTGCAGAGTCTAATCCTAAAATATTGCTGTATTTTTGGTTTTGCTGTGGCGTCTTGTGCTGAAAGACTAATAGGTAGGTGTGTGTGTGTGATCCCCAGTGGCAGCTCCAGGTTCCTTTTTGTGCGAGGGCACAGTAGGTAGCTGGTAGGGCATATAGGACATGTGGGAAAATCTACCAAAAAACTATACCAAAACATGGTAACAACTTACCCAAAGTCCATTGTTAACAATGAAAGATAATTTCCCTACAAAGTAACAGTGAAATGTCATAATCGTACCAGTCATAGCAATGTTCACAACACACACATTTGTCATGCCCAAGGATTATGGTGTGGATTGTGTTGGTGTGCAGCGATGTAACATGTCAAAGGTGAAGCTACCAATACAACCGAGATGCAAAATGTCAAGCACAAAGAAATCTTTGTCTCAGAAGAAAGAAAATCATTAACCCAAAGTGACAAGAACAGAAAATCTGACTTGTTTTGTTCTTGCTGCATTGTAAGGAAAATATTTTGAACAAATGCAGCACATTTTGCCAACAATCAGTATAAAACACGCATCTTCCCACTGCAGACACTAGTGGATAGCAGTTTGTTTTAAATGTCTGTTAAACGTTCTCTGAAATACAAGCAAGAGTGGCCAGTTAACAGCTCTTGTTTTACAGTCATACCTCTCAACTAGCCAGATTTTCAGACTGTCCAGATTTTTACTTCATATTTATAGTCTGTTTCTCATGGTATGTACCTCACAAGACATCTGCAACAGCTTGAAAGGCCACAGAAATACCTCACTAAAAGAATCACAGGCCTAAAGCAGATGCCATATACTGACTGTCTAAAAAAAACTCCAGCTATACTCTGTGGCATATCGTCTACTCAGAGGCGATCTCTAATTAACATACAAGGCCATGTCAAACCCTGAGCTGTTGGACATGCTCCACTTAAAGAAATCCCAATCCCTCAGAGCCACACGCTCCAGGGATCTAAACCTTGTCATCACAATGAACAAAACATGCTAGAGGGATAGGTTCCTGACCCAGAGACTCCCCATACTCTGGAATAGACTGCCCATACATGTCAAGCAGAGCGCCTCATTGGCCCTCTTCAAAAGGAACCTTGATGATTGGATGGGAAATAAGAAATTCACCCTGGGGATCATGTCAGTCGCCCTGCTAGACAGGGGCCTGGAGAAGTAAATATTGTGGGAAGAAATATCCAGGGAATTGTTATGGCTAGGCTTGCATAGGCCCTAGGGCCGATAACCTAGTACCAACCTATGAACCTATATGAAATTTGAAGTTTTGGAAATTCAGCGTTCTGAAGGGAACCTGTATATATGTGTGTGTGTGTGTGTGTGTGTGTGTGTGTGTGTATTTATTTTTATATATATATATATATATATATATATATATATATAGAGAGAGAGAGAGAGAGAGAGTACTAATACCACCATTGTAGTCCTTTCCCTGATTTTTTATACTACATCCGGCTCTAAGAAATTTGTGACTTGTGGGCATAAAATCCCAATTCGGATGCCCACACAGTGTGTGTACTGTCTAGGCCCAAAACACCTAGAACGTCGAGTGTGAGAGATGCAGAGGGTTCAACTCCCAAGCCATTCTAGATAGGAAGAACAAATTGATTCTTAGATTCTTGTAAAGCTGCTGAGGCTCAGACCCCCAAGAGACAAGATAAGGGCGACTCTGTGGCCAAAGAGTCTTGTAAGAGATCCCCAGATCATCCTTCTGCTTCGACTTCAGCTCCATCTTTGGAGCCTCTGACTAAACTTGCAAGAAAATTGGATCCAGATGTGTCAGATCTGAAGTTATGATCCAAAAGATCCCCCCAGATCTATTCTCCACCTTTGATCTCAGAGCTGATTATATCAGTGTTCCCAGACATCATTCAAGGCCAGCTTCCTGTCTTTGGCCTTCCAGGAGCCATTCTGAGGCAGATGTGGATTGGATAATGTAGTTGCTCAGGATTCAGATTCAAATGGGAGTCCTTTCTGCTCTGAATCCATCGGGTCCAGTGGCCCTCTATAGAGCCACACCACCTATTATAGCTCCTTCTCCAATTTCTGCTTCAGTTATGAAACCGTTGGATCCAAAAGCCTTGAAGGTGTCTTTCTCGGATCTGAAGATATTGGCTTCTACGACTTTGATTGCTTCTCTGAGCTGTCTGGCCCCGAGTACCTTGGAGCCAGGTGACTCTGAGCCAAAGCATTGGCTCCAGAGTGTTGGATTTGGTTCCTAAGTTGTTGGAGCTATCTCTTCCCCTCAGAGCATCGTCATTAGATAGCTTAGCTCTGACACTCTCCACAGCAGAAGCCAATGATCCGCAAGCCTGGCTTGTCTGATCCATCTGCTGCTGATTCTCCCAGGCTCTCCTCTGTCAAGGTTGTGAAGAGACTGTTCTCTATATCTAGAGTTCAGACAACTCTATCCACTTGGGCTCCAACCTCCTTGTCTCATCTGATTCTGTATCCAGAGCCTCATTCATCCATTCCATTGGGTCAGCCAGCCCAAACCAGTCTCCAGGCCACCCAGCAGGGTATTAACTTTCCTGATACCTCCTCCCTGGAGCATCCCACTGAGGAAGTCCCTTGGAAGAGAAAGTGCAAAAGGATTCACTTTAACTCTCCAAGTCTGTCACTGAAGACCGATTTTGATGAGGGTGAAGGGTCCCCCAGATCACCACCCGATGTCTCATTTGGAGACATCTTAGAGCTCCTCAAAGGAGTGTTTGGTCCCCCAATAACCCATGCTATGAGAAATCACTGTTTTCTGGAGGCTTTTGGGTCTGGCTTGTGTACCTCCTGGATGACTCTGTCTGATGAGCTTCTAGATTTAATCCCTGGTTGGGTGTGAAAGGAACCGGACACAGTCAAACCTGTACCCAAGAGACCAGACAAGATCTGTGTGCCACCTAACGACTGACCACACAGGAGTAAAGGATGCCATGGTTGTTGAGGCAGCAAATAGAAAGGAACTGGCAGAACAGAGTTCCTCTTTCCACCCCCCAACAGGAAGTCTGGGGGATTACACAGACTTGGGAAGCATGTCTGTGCTTCAGCAATCTTCGCTGAATTATTTGGTACATTTCACAACATTTAGAGAGGTTTGATCAAGAAGCTTACCAAATCTCTCTCTGGGACCCCATTCTCCGAGGAAGGGAGTACAATTTCCTCACAGCTGGCTACCCTTCAGTCTGTTTCTAATTTGTAAATGAAGCTCATCTGTCATGCTGCTGAAGGTACCTCATGGGCAGCGGGTTCAAGCATTTTCATTAGGAAACCTGATTGGATGTGCTTGTGCGATTTTAGTGGAAGCCTTCAAGTTTTTCCTCGATGCTCCACATGACAGATCCTCGTTGTTTAGCCACAGAGACACACACACTCTAGGTATGAACAGGAAGGGAAAACCCCTATCTGCTGTGGCCATATGCTTTTCTACTCTTCAACAGTCCTTTTCTAAAAAACCAATGAGGTGGTAGAAAGATGTGGTTCAAGAAATCCTAGGGTCCCTTTCAAGATACATATGGAAAGAGTTTCTGCAGGGGAAGAGGAAGCAGTTCACATGGAAGACACTGCCCCCACAGCAGATCTGGTCCACATAATCAGGGATCAAAAAATTCCTTCTCCGGCAGATGCTATCAGCACTCCTGAATGGAGACCCAGTTGTCCATCTTTGGAGGCAGAGGGATCGTCTTTCCCTGCACCAGCGTGCCGGGCTAGAAATCACAAAAGATTCATGTGTGCAGTGGATAATATCCAGAGGCTACGTAATACCATTTTCTCATCCTCCATCAGTTTCAGAGAAAATCTCTGATGATGTACCCAGTCAGAGAGAAGCAGTAATAGAAATAAAAAAAGTTGCTAGAAAAAGTTAGCCAAGTGGCTCCCCCCGACCAGAGAGGATCCAGAACTTATTCATGTTTCTTTTTAGTGCCAAAAAAGTCAGGGGACTTGAGACCAATTTTAGATCTCCGCAAACTAAGTCAATTTGTTCAGTGTAGAGAGTTCCAGATGGTCAAGATTCAATCCATTCTGCCATGTCTGCACAAGGACAACCGGATGTGCTCAATAGATCTACAGGATGCGTACTGTCATACCAAATTGAACAGTTAGTCCAGAAGATATCTATGCTTCTGGCTGGTAGTCCATCTTTACCAGTTCAGAGCACTGTCCTTTGGTCTCACCACAACCCCCCCAGGTGTTCACCCAAGTGCATGGCAGTCATAGCAGCTCATCTGAGACTGTTGGGATTCCGTGTGTTTTCATACCTGAACAACTGGCTCCTGACCTTTCCACCCAGGCATCAACTACATCAAGCAAGGGACTACTTACTCCAGCTGTGCTCTTGTCTGGGGATATCCATCGGTTACAGCAAATCTCGGCTTAATCCGTCTCACTTTGGAGTTCATTGGTGCTCATTTCAATACAGCTAATCATATAGTTTTGCTGTCTGTCCTTCTCTGATTCAAATCATTCAATTCCAGTTCAGAAAGATTATTCAGAATTCTCTTCCAGCATATCTGATACTACAAGTCTTGGGATCCTTGTCAGCAGCAATCATTTTTGTACCGCTGGCCAGGTTTCAGATGAGAATCCTCCGATGGACACTTGCAGCTGAATGGTCTAATCTCCAACACCCATTATGTAGGCCAGCCAAGATAATTCAAGCATGCAAGGATGGATTCACTGTAGATGTATACAATAAGGCTGTCCTTGTATTCTATCTCAGCACAAGGCATCCGTGACCATAGATGCAAGGATGGATTCACTGTAGATATATACAATAAGGCTGTCCTTGTATTCCATCTCAGCACAAGGCATCCGTGACCATAGATGCAAGGATGGATTCACTGTAGATATATACAGTAAGGTTGTCCTTGTATTCCATCTCAGCACAAGGCATCCGTGACCATAGATGCAAGGATAGATTCACTGTAGATATATACAATAAGGCTGTCCTTGTATTCCATCTCAGAACAAGGCATCCTTGACCATAGATGCAAGGATGGATTCACTGTAGATATATACAATAAGGCTGTCCTTGTATTCCATCTCAGCACAAGTCATCCGTGACCATAGATGCAAGGATGGATTCACTGTAGATATATACAATAAGGCTGTCCTTGTATTCCATCTCAGCACAAGGCATCCGTGACCATAGATGCAAGGATGGATTCACTGTAGATATATACAATAAGGCTGTCCTTGTATTCCATCTCAGCACAAGGCATCTGTGACCATAGATGCAAGGATGGATTCACTGTAGATATATACAATAAGGCTGTCCTTGTATTCCATCTCAGCACAAGGCATCCGTGACCATAGATGCAAGGATGGATTCACTGTAGATATATACAATAAGGCTGTCCTTGTATTCCATCTCAGCACAAGGCATCCGTGACCATAGATGCAAGGATGGATTCACTGTAGATATATACAATAAGGCTGTCCTTGTATTCCATCTCAGCACAGGCATCCGTGACCATAGATGCAAGGATGGATTCATTGTAGATATATACAATAAGGCTGTCCTTGTATTCCATCTCAGCACAAGGCATCCGTGACCATAGATGCAAGGATGGATTCACTGTAGATATATACAATAAGGCTGTCCTTGTATTCTATCTCAGCACAAGGCATCCGTGACCATAGATGCAAGGATGGATTCACTGTAGATGTATACAATAAGGCTGTCCTTGTATTCCATCTCAGCACAAGGCATCCGTGACCATAGATGCAAGGATGGATTCACTGTAGATATATACAATAAGGCTGTCCTTGTATTCCATCTCAGCACAAGGCATCCGTGACCATAGATGCAAGGATGGATTCACTGTAGATATATACAATAAGGCTGTCCTTGTATTCCATCTCAGCACAAGGCATCCGTGACCATGGATGCAAGGATGGATTCACTGTAGATGTATACAATAAGGCTGTCCTTGTATTCTATCTCAGCACAAGGCATCCGTGACCATAGATGCCTTGCTCATCAGGTGGGGGGAATGTACTTCTTGGAAGGGACAGTTCAAGGCACATGATCACCGAAAGTAGCCAACATATGCATTTCAGTGTCCTGGAAATGTGATAGGGATGATTTTCCATCTGGGGTTAACCATTCCGTGACCTTTACGCATCTTCCTTCAACAACAAGTGAATCAGGTTCTTTGCACTGATACCCTAAGTGGAGTAGTCCCTAATGGATGCTCTACTTCATGCTTGGCTCTCTGGTCTCCGTTATGCTTACCACCAATTACCTCTCCTCCCCAAATTTCTCCAGAAAGCATCTCTGTTAAAAAGCAGTGTTCTCCTCATTGCACCATACTGGCCTCGTCAGATCTGGTTTCCTTTCCTTTGGCCACATCTTCTACATTCCCCCCTGGATTCTGGATCCAACTCCAGACCTCCTGTCTCAACGACAGACATGACTCATCTGGAAATTTCAGGCCTCAAGTTGACCGCATGTTTTTTCCAGTTCCATTGATTGCTAGACAGCCCAGGCTGTCCTCCCTCGTCTCATATCTTATCTTCTCATAAAGCTTCCACTATGAAGTTTATAAAAGTAAATGAAAAGGTTTTTTTTTTGGGCTTACAAAACGAATTGAGCTCTTTTCGGCACTGATTTCAAGGAGGCCTTGACTTTTTAGCTACAATTTTCAATGAGGGTGCCACCTCCTCAACTTTCATATAGGAGTAAACAATTCTACTTGAGCTTCCTCCAAGGTTTGTAAGGTCTTTCTTACAGGAACATACATAATTAGACCTCCTCTAAAGGATCTAAATTTTTTGAGCTCGAAACCTGTTTCCCTAGTTGCTGTCACTTCTGTCAGAAGAGTATTTGAGCTTCAAGCACTGTCTTTTAAACTCCTTATTTAAATTTTCACAAGGATGGGATTTCTTTACAGTCCAATCCTTCCTTTTTGCAAAAGGTGATGTTGGAATCTATTATCAGCTGTCAAACCAAGGAGAATGTTATATCTTTTGGATGTCCACAGACAGCTGGGTTTCTACCTTCAGAGAACTAAAAAGTTGAGAACATCAGAACAGTTGATGTTCTGTAGTCCTATCTTGCCTTCATTCTTACATATGGGTTTGGAGCTTATCCTCTGCTCCGACTCAGCCAGTTACAAAGATCGAAGTCCCTAAGTTGACTCGTGGCAAGGTAGGTATCCTGTAATGCACTAGTAAGAATCCCCAGCTCTCGTTTGCCGTGTCTACGAGTTCAGAAGTGCTCTCTTTCTTGGCTGTGGCTAAGTTGGAATTTTTTGCTTATTCAGATTTTTTTATTATAATAGTGTTGTATTAATAGCTTACAGTTTATCTTTAGTAGTTAGCTAGTGTGTTTTGGAAGTTTATTGCAAATTGTTGGCTGTCTGTTCCTCAGGCCTTTCCTTAGTTGTATCCCTTCGTTTCTGTGTGCTAGTTAAATTTCCTTAGGTATAGGTCCGTTTTTTTAGTCAGGACGTATTCTAGCCTTTATCTGTTGCTTGTTTGTTCTCCATCTCGCCTACCCCTTTGCTTAGGGCTAGGCCCGTTTAAGTTAGAAGACCTAGTCCTCCATTGCCTTCTCCCTTGTGTGTTGTTTCCTCAGCAGGGCTCGGCTCATTAAGTTAGGGGACCTAGCCCTCTGTTGTCTTTCTTCCTTGTGTTGTTTCCTTGAGCAGGGCTAGGCCCGTTTAAGTTAGAGGACCTTGTCCTCTCTTCTTTATCTTTCTAAGCTTATAGTCTGTGATTGTTGTTGTGGTAGTATGTCTAAGGAAACTAAAGACCATAACCCTTTGGGTTTCAAGAAACGCTTAAAATGCTCACAAAAAATGTCCTTGACTGACTGGCATAGTATTTGTCTATTGTTTGGGAGCCATACATCTACAGGAGGCATGTACTTTTTGCCACTCTTTTAGTTCCCGAGTTCTCCAGGAAAGGAAGAACAAACTGATCTTGAAAGGTCTCCTTAAACCTTCCTTTGAGGAGGATTTAGCCAGTTCTTCCTCTTCCCATGCCAGGTCTCCCTCTTCTAAAAAAAAGAGAAGGTCAAGTCAGTAAAGGACAGTCTCCTACACCGACTGTTAAATAAGGACAGTCAGAGAAAATTGCCAAAATTGACAAACCTTCTACCTCTTCGGCTCCTCTGCCTTTGGAGCCAGTTGAGGTTATTGACATAGACCGTCCAGTTCGGCCCCAAGTTTTCCGGAGCCGATAGCTGAACTCATACCTCGGAGCCGGTCGAGAGATTTGACTGTATCCCCTGCACTAGTATGTCATATACCTGCTTCTGTTCCTTCTCCAAGCCATACTGGTCTTTCGGAACCAGAGCTATCTGTGCCGTTTGTTGTGGAACTGCCAGTTCCAGCACCCCAACTGTCTATCTCAGAGCCGAGTTCCGCACTGACACCTTCGGTGCCGTCCCTGGTGTCTAGGAGCTGAAGCTCACCAGTCGGCCCTGATGGGGGACGCTTGGACCTGAACTACTTCGGTTCCGAGCCTACCTTTCGGTGCGTCTGCTTGGCTGAGCTCGGATCCTACATGTGTCTCCGAGCCGATCGCTCTGGAGTGGGGGGCTACTTCCGCTTCCTCGGAGCCATTGGTGTCCTCGGAGACTGGGAGAGCTGTCTTCGAGATGATGAGCGTGCTGTCTAGATCTTCAGCTCCACACAAGGGTACTGGTGCTTTTCCCCCTCAAGCTCCGATCTCTGTCTCAGCACTCTCTCTCTTGACAGCAGAGACCCGCAGCCTCAGGAGCACCCCTTGGGTGGCCCCCAGTCTTCCGAGACCTCCCCAGAATACCCTTCTGAGGAGCCTCCTTGGAATAGAACTTGCAAGAGGAAGCACATAGACTCCCCTGATGAGTCCATCACCTCTGACACTGATCTCGAGTCAGAAGGGTCCTCTAGGTCATCCTCTGATGATATCGCCTTCATAGATATACTGAAACAGAGAAGCGGCTAGCCTACCGTCACCCCTTCTGATGTGAGGAGTCAGTGTACCTGAAGTCTTTCGGGTCTCAACCTTCAGCCTCTTGGGTGTCTCCACCTTCCGATGAACTGTTAGATGTTCATCGTGTTACCCTGCTGCAGTCATCACACTTAGGTTATCCTGCCATCAGGCGGTCCCGCAGTCGGCCCGAATTCCAAAGTCTAGGTCTGACATCGGTTGCTGTCGCTTCTTCCCTGACGTCATTGCGCCAGGGGTATGCAAGAGGCATCCGACGCCATTTTCTTCAGTCTTTCTTGCTTCGCGGTGCCCGAAGCAGAAGCAGTTCGCAAGTGCCGGTCGGCCGACACCTGAGATTTTCGATTCAAATTTCAGTTCGAAGTCTTCAATAAAGCTAAGTACCCCATTGGGGAACCTTTTCTTGCCTCAGTCCGATATCAGAAAAAGTTAACAATTGCATTTCTTGTGGGAAGCAAATACCTCATAAGGACTTCCATTCCTATTGTATTCCTTGCCTAGGCCCAGACCACAACGTCACAGGTTGTCGGTTTTGTGCTAGGTTTAATAAACGAACTATCAAACGCCATTTTGACTTCACACGACATTACTTTGGTAGGAAATTTAATTATATCATGCCATCGGAGCAGCCGACGACCGGCATGTATAAAAAATGCAAGGATAAGGACAGGCAGCCTAGGACCAAGCCAGACTCCGAGGCCTCGGCTGGGCCTGTCGCCGGTTCTCCGGTTTTCAGTGAGGTGCCTACGCAGCCCCTGACAACCGTAGAACTGGAACCCCAGACAGCTGCGGATTCTCAAGCGGAGTCTACTAGGCCGATGCAGCCATCTTCATTAGGCCCTTCCGACACCGGAGCAGAAGTAGACCCCGGTGAAGTGGAAACACCTTCGGTTGCAGAAGGTGTTTTCAGACCGACTACACTCACCATTAAATCTTACTCTAAACTTAAAACTCCTTTAAACCAAAAAAGACTGTACATCAGTCTACAGTACAAGGCCCCATGCCTAAGAAACAGATGCTTAAGATGGCTGAAGATTTGATTACCCTAATCAGGGGTTCCCATCCCCCTCCTGATAAAAGACCAAGACAAGAGGAAGACTTTGCTTCCTCTGACCAGGTTTCACTTTCCTCAGATTCTTCTGAGGAATAGGATTACACTTTTCCACCTTATGAAGACTCTGATGCTGAAGACTCTATTCCCTCAGCATCTCCCCCTGAAGACTACTCCTTTGAGGAAACTTTACATACCATGAGGGAACATTTCCACTGGGAAGGCCAGGACTGCTCTGATTCTAAGAAAAGGCTCTGAGAGTTCCTTATATTACCCCAGCACAGACCTCTTGCTATCCCTTCAGTGTTACATATTGTGGATGTTTACTTGGAGTCTAGTCTAAATCCAGACTCTATACCTCCTGCTCCAGCCATACCAGACAGATGCTACAGAGTACCTGACTCGCACAAATTCCTTTATAAAAGCCCTGTGGCGGACCCAGAAACAATTTCCCAGGGTCCTAAGGGAGCTTACAGCTTCTATGGCTAAAAATCCTGTGCCCCCTGAAAGGGATTCCAGAGCCCTAGATAGATGGGGAAAGAAAATATACACCTCAGCAACTCTGGCTATGAGAGCATTAAATTGTCAGTTTCACATGCTGAAATATCAGCAATTCCTAATGTCTCAATTAAAACAAAACATGAACACACATACTGAACAGTCTGAATTCAAGGAAATGCAGGATCTGTTGCATGCAGCTGAACAGGTGGGCAAACATACTTTACAATGCGGATTTGATTCATTGGAAGCTTCCTGTAGAGCAGCTGTTACTGGCTCTGTCATACTTAGACACACTTGGTTAAAAGAACAGACCCTTCTTGATCATGTTGAAGCAAAATTATTGGATGCACCTTTACAGCAGGATGTATTATTTGGTGGCAAAGCAGAAGAGGTTTTAAAGAAAATGGAGGATAAGACTAAGTCTATGCAGACGGTCAAGGAATTTTTGCAGGTACAACCCCCCTGTTTCAGCAGAAATTGGCCAACAAAAAACTGGTCCTTTCCAGCTTCTGACAGATCACAGAGGGGCAAATACAGACACCCAAGGGGCAGAGGTCAATCACAAGGCCCTTACAAACCTCGCCAATGGGGTACTGCTACCCAGAAAGGAGAAGACAGACCCCAAGCTAGCAGAAGACAAACACAAGACTCAATCCTCAAACTACCAAGCAAATCTCTCCTGGCAGCTCCCCTGGGAGGAAAATTAGCATTTTTTGCAGACAAGTGGCACATCATCACAAAAGACAAATGGGTACTAAACATTGTCTCTCAAGGATACAGATTCCACTTTCATACCTTACCAAGGATAAAAGGAATGCCAAACCTGCCACCAAATCAATGGGCAGAGGCACAAAAACAAATTACAGCTCTCATGGACATGAGAGCCATTCAACAGGTACCTACACAGGAGCAAGGACACGGATTTTACTCGACTCTTTCTAGTCCCAAGAAAGGACAAAGCATGGAGACCCATTCTGGATCTTTCAGTTCTGAACACCTGTCTGCAAGTACCAGAATTCAAGATGCTAACACTACAGCAGCTTCTTCCATGCTGGGCAAGAATGCTTGGCTAGTAATGTTGGACCTCAAGGAGGCATACCTGCATGTCCCTAGTAGACAAAATTGCAGAAGATACCTCCGCTTCATTGCAGGTTCAACGCATTATCAGTTCTCTTCACTGCCGTTTCGCTTATCTACTGCGCCCAGGGTCTTCACAAAATGCTTGGCACCAGTAATTGCATACTGCAGACAAAGAGGAATTCAAATATACCCATACCTGGACGACTGCTTTATTCAAGCAGAAAGCAAGGACATTCTTTTAAAGCATCTGGCATTTGTCAAACACCTTCTAAGTTGCCTAGGGTACACAGTAAACGAAAAGAAATCAAAACTAGTGCCCTCACAAAAACATAATATTCTTGGGTGCCAGCTTGAATACAACGGCCCAGATGGCTTATCTCACGCCAGACAAGCAACAGCAGCTGATTCAGTATTTCAAAATAATGGCAACAAAGACCCAACTCCCTGCAAGAAAAATTCTGCAGGCCTTGGAATTCATGGCATCTTGCATACTACTAATACCATTTGCAAAACTGCATATGAGGAAATTACAATGGTACCTGAAAAGCGTATGGACTCAGCACAACAGCAGCTTGGAAACAATGATACCACTCATCCCCTGCCTTCAACAAGAGTTTCTATGGTTGCACAGGCATGTCACCTCAACAAGGGTCAGCCTTTCACCTTACCCACAGCCAGGCAAACTATGACAACAGATGCATCGGACTATGCCTGGGGAGCACACATGGCAGGACAGTGCATTCAGGGCAAATGGACTACAGATCAGAGGCATCTGCATATCAATCAAAAAGAAATGCTAGCAGTACAGAATGCCCCAACAGCTTTCAAGAACCTCTTACACCCAGGACAACTAATAATAAAGACGGACAATACCACAGTAATGTGGTACATAAACAAGCAAGGGGGCACACATTCCTACCCTCTATGCAGGCAAGCAATGACCTTGTGGAACACTGCACTGTCTTACCAAGTTCAATTACAAGCACAATTCCTGCCAGGAAAGAAAAACACATTGGCAGACCTAAGCAGAAACATCATGGATCCACACGAGTGGAAACTAGATCCACAAGTATTTGCAATGATAGCTCAAAAATGGGGACGCCCAGACATAGATCTGTTTGCAAGCCCCCAAAACTACCAACTTCAAAAATTTTGCACAAGGACATTCCATCCACAAGCTTGGAGAGTGGACACCCACTCATTCAGTTGGAAAACATTTACAGTGTATGCCTTTCCTCCACTGCCTCTTCTAGCAAAGGTACTGCTGAAAGTCAGATTAGAGAGGCCACAAATGATGCTCATTGCACCAGAGTGGCCACGCCAGCATTGGTATCCAATTCTAAGGAACATGGCCCACGGCCCACCATGGATTTTACCACAGATTCCTCCCCTGCTCACCCAGCGAGACAATCTGATTCTACACAGCCAGCTCAAGACTTTAAACCTGGCTGCATGGCAAATTACCTAAACAGCCAGCCAACACCTCTATCCAAAGCTGTTATGGATGTCATTCTGGAGGCCAGGAGGCACAGCACCACGAAAACCTATTCAGGCAAATGGAAAAGATTTTGCCCCTGGAACCAGGCTAAAGGCCAAAATCCACTTTATCCAAACATTCCTCAGATTCTACAATATTTAACTGAGATGTTGCACAAAGGACTTTCCTTTTCATCTATTAAGATCCACGCCTCAGCAATTTCATCTCATTACAACACGGATCTTCCTTTATTCTCACATCCACTCCTAAGACAGTACCTCAGAGGGGCTAAGAACATAAGACCACCAAGGAGAGCACCAACACCTACTTGGGATCTCAACTTTGTTCTGGAAAAGCTTGCACTGCCGCCCTTTGAACCAGCTTTTTCAGCTAATTTAAAATTTATTTCATGGAAGACTGCCCTGCTACTAGCAATAACCTCAGCTAGAAGAGTCTCAGAGCTACAGGCACTAATGGCAGTGGAGCCTTTCCTCATTTTTCATCAAGACAGAGTCTCTCTACAAACTAACCCTTCCTTTATGCCAAAGGTGGTATCCAGTGTGGCCCTAAACCAAACCATTAATTTGCCCACCTTTTTCCCAAATCCCCAGAACAAAGGAGAAAGACTCCTGCACTCTTTGGACATTCACAGGCAATTGCGTTACTACTTGGATAAAACTAAGGCTTTCAGAAAAACTGACCAGCTCTTTGTAGCCTATGCTACAGGATCACAAGGAAAAGCCATCTCAAAACAGACCATTTCTAAATGGATAGGGCATTGCATACGTTTCTTCTACACGCATCATGGGAAACCGGTACCTGCTAACATTAGGTCCCACTCCACCAGGGCTGCAGCTACTTCAGCAGCCTTTCTCAGAGGAGTGCCAACCAAGGATATTCTGGAAGCTGCAACTTGGAGTTCAGTGCACACCTTCACCAAACACCATCACTTACCTCTATATTCTAAGACTAGAGCTGGTTTTGCCACTGCAGTTTTGCAGGGCCTACTAGCTTCTTCTAACCTTGTTTAACTCCACCTCCCATCCTTAGCTTTGGGATTCAACCCAAGTGTGATGACTGCAGCAGGCTAACACGATGAACATAGTACAGATTTGTACCTACCATAAATGTAGATGTTCGAGTGTTCACCCTGCTGCAGTCCAGGTTACCCTCCCTCCATCCCCTCTGTACTCGCTGAACTTATCTATACCACTCTATCCTATATAACCTCTGTGGTGTATTTGCTTGTGCCTAAAGGTATTGTTTTATTTTTATCTAGCTACATATATATATTTTGCCTACCTATTTTGGGCACCTGACATCTGGGGCAAGAAAAACTGAAGAAAATGGCGTCTGATGCCTCTTGCATACCCCTGGCGCACTGACGTCAGGGAAGAAGCGACAACAACCAACGCTGGACCAAGACTTTGGAATTCGGGCCGACTGCGGGACCGCCTGACGGCAGGATAACCCAAGTGTGATGACTGCAGCAGGGTGAGCACTCGAACATCTACATTTATGGTAGGTACAAAACTGTACTATTTGGTGAGTCGAAAGGTGTGGGAAATTCCTGACACCATGGAACCAGTCCCCAGAAGGCCGAACAAATTTCTTTCAGCTCCTAGAGAAAGAGTTTTTGACCAAAGATGTGCCTGTAGATGCCATGGTGGTAGCAGCAGCCACAAAGAAGGAACTAACAGAAACTTCCTCATCTGTCCACCCACTGAACAAAGAGTCTCGAATGATGGACAGATATGGGAAGCGTATTTTTTCTTCAGCGGCTACACTCCGCTGAATTATCTCACCCATTTCACTAGGCTTCAAAGAGATCTCCTAAAAGAGCTAGGAGATGCTCTCCAAGGTACTTTAACTGAAGGAGTCCCTGAGAAGGTTTCTGCTCAGTTGTCCACCTTAAACTCTGTTAACTCCTCCATGAGGCTGATAACTTACGCAGCAGATGGAGCGAGCAGGGCAGCAGGTTCAGGAGTTTCCCTTAGGAGACACTTCTGGATGCGCTTGTGTAACTGTGCGGAGCCCTTCAAATCTACATTTGCCAACCCCCCCCCCCCCTTTGACAGTTCCTCTGTTTGGACCAAAGGTAAAAGACACGCTCACCAGATGCAAGCAGGAAGGGAAGACTCTATCTGCTGTCTGAGTATGTTTTTCCGTCCCTTCTAGACCACACCATAAAGGTCAGACAGGCAGAAAAATGTGGTTAAAGATATCTCGGAGATTTTTCCCAGACGCACAAGGAGGTCCTTCTCCAGAGGCAAAATAATGCTTGACTTCGCCCTGGGGGTGGGGGGGGGCAAAACCAGGGTGGCCGCAATTCCTTTCATGGACGTCCCTATCAGCGCTCCTGAAGTGGGGCCCAATTGTGCTTCTCTGGAGCCAGTCGGGGATTGCTTATCTTTGTACCCAGAAGCCTGGCGTGACGTCACACAAGACAAGTGGGTACAAAGAATAATTTCCAGAGGATACTCCATACCCTTCTCTCTTCCACCTCATCTAACCAAGAAAATCCCAGATGTTCCACCCAATCACAGGGATCAGGCAACTATAGAAGTCCAAACGTTGCTTCAAAAGAGAGTCATCCAAACCGTCCCCGCAGACCAGATAGGATTCGGAACTTACTCCAGATTTTTTTTAGTGTCAAAACGAACAGGGGACGGGAGGCCCATCTTGGATCTCAGCAAGTTAAACGAATCAGTGAAGAAGTGCAAGTTCCGAATGGTCACACTGCAGTCTATACTCCTCCTCTTAGGGAAAGACAGTCGGATGTGCTCCATAGACCTCCAAGATGCGTGTACTACCACATAAAAATGGACAGAGCATCGAGGAGTCATTTACGCTTCTGGCTGGGAGCCAGTCATTACCAATTTCATGCTGTGCCCTTTGATCTCGCCACAGCCCCCAGGGTGCTCACAAAATGCATGGCGGTAGTAACGGCTCACTTCAGACGTCTTGGATTCCAAGTGTTTCCATACCTGGATGACTGCCTCCTGACTGCCACCACCAGGCACCTACTTCTACAAGCCAGGGATTCAACCATCTGAGTCTGCACTCAGCTAAGCATTACTGCCTTGTCACCCTCTCAATATGTGACTTTTATGTGCGCAGAAATAGACACAGTCACAATAATGGCTCTCTCTCCTTCAGACAGAGTGCAAAATCTAAGACAACAAATATACAGCCTGCTTCCCCAACACAAGGTCAAAGCGAAGACTGTGCTCAAGCTTCTAGGAACCATGGCCTTGACCATAACTCTAGTTTCGCTAGCCAGACTACATATGAGAATCCTACAATGGCTGCTCTTTTCCCAGTGGTCTCTTCAGCAACTGCCCCTGTCTCATCCCATTTTAATAATGGAATCTTGCAAAAAGGACCTTTGTTGGTGGATCCAGTCCAATCAACTTACGATAGGGAAGACCATTCATTCCTCGCCAACCCGTTGCTACTGTGACCATGGATGCCTCCCAGATAGGGTGGGGGGGAATTATCTAGGAAGGACAGTCCAAGGCACATGGCAAGAACACTAGGCTCACTTGCATATTAATGTTCTAGAGATGAGAGTAGTGCTATTAGCGTTGCAAGCACTTCACGACTTTCTTCCTCTAGGGACAATAGCAATCCAATCAGACAGTATGTCAGTGGTATGGTATATAAACAAACAAGGGGGAACCAGATCCTACCCCCTATGTCGAGAGGCTCTATGAGTTTGGCAGTGGGTGATCTATGAGTTTGGCAGTGGGTGATATCTTCCCAACACTTTCTAGTTGCAACGCATATCCCTTGGAGAACCAGTGTGATAGCCGCGAGGCTCAGCAGGGCCTCATGAGTGGTCTCTGAATCAGAAAGTCGCAGATCAGATTTTCCACAAATGGGGACAGCCTTGCTGCGATCTGTTTACCACCCCAATGAACACCAAATGCAGCAGCTACTTCACCCTTACAGGGGAGACACCGAGAGACGCACTTGTTCACAATTGACCCTCAGGAATTCTTTATGCCTTTCCTCTAATGTCGAAAGTGATCCAGAAAGCAAAGACTTTGGGAAGCAGAACGATTCTCATTACTCCTTACTGACCTTGTCAGATTTGGTTCCCCTTTCTCGGGCCTCACCTTCTAGACAATACATGGACTCTGGACCCAGTACCAGACCTTCTGACACATATGTCAGGCACGTTCCATCCCTGTCTCCACGCCCTCAATTTGACAGCGTGGCTGCTCCACTTCCATCCCTAGTCAGGCTTCATGATTTCTCCCCTGCGGTTACACATCCTGACATCTTCTCATAAACCTTCTACGAGAAAATTGTACGCTAGCAAATGGAAAAGATTTTCTCTCTGGGCACAAGCTAGGAACAGAGATCCATACACTGCCTCCATTCCGTTAGTGTTAGAATTTCTAGCCAAACTTTTTCATCAAGGATCAGCTGCTGCTACAATCAAAGTTCAGTTAGCAGCTATGTCCAATTTTCATTTGAGACAACATGAACCTAATCTTATGGCTCACAGATTGTGTAGATCATTTTTAAAAGGCACTACCTTACTAAGACCTCCTTTTCAAGAACCTATATCTTCCTGGGATTTAAATTTTGTTCTTTCAAAACTTACCTCACCGCCTTTTGAACCTTCACATACATGTGATTTAAAGTTCTTTTCATGGAAGACCATTTTTCTGGTAGCCATTACATCCACCAGAAGAGTGTCAGAGCTTCAAGCAGTCGGTCAGACCTCATATTTCATAGTCAGAGTTTCCCTTCGCAGTAACCCTGTCTTTGTCCCCATGATTTGTTCTCAATCAAATATGAATCAAACTATTGAACTGCCAGTCTTTTTTTCCAAATCATACTAACAAAGCAGAATACAAGTTTCATCAACTTGTTGTACACAGACAGTTAAGGTTCTATCTACATAGAACCAAAGAGTTTTGGAGATCAGACCAATTATTTGTATCTTTTTCGGAGACGAGGAAAGGAATGCCAGTCTCTAAGATAACGTTATCGAACTGGATTTCAAATTGCATATCTTCTAATGGCAAAGAACTCCCATTTAAAATTAAAAGTCATTCCACCAGATCTATATCCACATCTACCGCCTTTCAAGCCAGAATTCTAATGGACCGCATTTGTGCAGCAGCAACTTGGGCTTACTCCTCATACCTTTATTACTCATTACAAATTGGACTTGGCCTGCATGGGTAGAGCCTCCTTTGGTTCCACGGTTCTTAGGAATATATTCCCGTGAGCCACCCGAGAAAAAGGTGCTAGGGACACTGTCCCATATGTAAGAATGAAGGTGAGATAGGACTACAGAACATGAAGTTATGTACTCACCATAGCATTCCATGTTTGTAGTCCATCTTGCCCTTCATTCTTACAAACCCACCCACCTACCCACGTCCATGTATCCTTGGAGGGTCTGGAGACAAGATCATTTCTATCTTCCTTAGGGTTGGAGACCTTTCATCTTTGTTTTCCCTTGTGGAAATATTTATATCACTTTTATAGACAGCAGCAGACAAGATCTGGGGATTCTTATTAGTGCATTATGGAATGCCTACCTTGCCACGAGCCAACTTAGAGACTTCAAGCTTTGTAATTGGCCGAGTTGGAAGCGATGATCGGCTCCGAACCCATATGTAAGAATAAAGGGTGAGATGGACTATAAACATGAAATGTTACGGTGAGTACAGAACTTATTTTTTTTCATTTTCTGATTTAAAACTTGTCAAATCAGTATCTAAAGTGACTTTGGACAAATCGCTGACTGATTTGTATTGCCTTTATCAGAAAGTGGGTTTGCCTTTACCAAAGCCTCCAAAAGCCCATTCCTTGAGGTCTATGGTGACTTTGTCACCCTTTTTGTCTCGAACTTCCTTGGATGATTGTGTAGCTGGATCTTGGACTAATCCCTCGTACCTTTATTGCTTATTACAAACTGGATCTGGTCTCCAAGGGAAAAAAGCAGCCTTTGGCTCCGCGGTGCTCCAAAATATGCTTCCTTAGAGTCCTCCCAGGATTTGGGTAGCTGGAGATTCTACCCTAGTTATTGAGGAATGAATGAAAATGACATCATCAGATAAAGTTGTGCTTTCACCATAAAGCTCCATCTATGTTGTCCAACTTCCCACATACCCCTTCCTCCTTTAACTGCTGGGTAGATCGAAGAGTTTTGGAGGAAACTCTGTTCCTTGTTTGAGCTCCAACTTCTGTTTTCCTAATCTCCACAGCTGTATAAATCTGTGGGCAGCAAACTAGATCTAAGGTATGTTAGGTGGCTGGGGCATTATAAGGGAGGAACTCGAGAGTTCAAGTGTTCTACGATCTGGAAGAAGCAGCCGAGTTGGATCCAAACCCAGTTGTTGAATGAAGGTAGACAGCAGAGATGACATGTTAGAGAGTATATAACATTTTTAATGTATTTCTTAACCATGTAAACCCCCGAGGGACAATGTCACTGGTAAGGGGTATGACACAGGAGCACTTTCCATTTAGATGACTTGCTCAATGTCTCAAAGTAGGCAAATAGAGATGAAAGGAGTCAAACCCTGTAATCCTTTAACGTACAGGAAGCAACTTAGCATAGGTGTCTTACAACTTTATGTCACTTAAAATATTAACAGAGTGATGTGTCCCAAGGAAGGGGTTTCTCTGAAAAATAAAAATGATAAAATTGTCATGACTGGCATTATTCAATGATTTTCCAGAAAAAAAGTTAATGAGGGACATAAACAATGCAAAAATCAGTGATGTTTTACAGGATTGGAAACAGGTAAGTGGCAGACCACTCTAATTCACTTAAAAGTTAACCATTTTTGCATCAGTGTGCATTTTCTGAACACTTGAACAGCAATAATTATGAAACTCTAATAGGTAGCATCACAACTGTAAATATTGGCAATTTTTAATCTTCAGTGATTTCTCAGAAAATGAAGACACTGGTAAAGGTCTGAAAGTTATCACAAAGGATTAAGGCTTTAAACTATTAGTGAGCTGCTGCCTGTAGTCAGGCGTATCGTGTTTGAGTCTTTCTATCTCCATTTGCCTGTCTCTGACTAAGCCATTTAATCATATAGTGCTATTGGGTTACCCTTTACCCGTTTTAAAAGGTAGAAAACAAAAGGATAGAACAGACATCCGAGGATAAATACGACATCCGAGGATAAATACTTATGTGCAGTGTCTGAACAGTGAGAGCAGACGGGTCATAGTCAAATGAAACCCCAGGCACCATAGGTCTCAACCTGCTACGAGGCCAGTGTGGAACACAGACCACAGCAATGTGTGACGAACACCAGTGTGGAACACAGACCACAGCAATGTGTGACAAGCACCAGTGTGTGGAACAGAGACCACAGCAATGTGTGACGAGCACCAGTGTGGAACACAGACCACAGCAATGTGTGATGAGCACCAGTGTGGAACACAGACCACAGCAGCGTGCGACAAACACCATTGTAGAACACAGACCACAGCAGCGTGCGAACACCAGTGTGGAACACCCAATTTTCACACTGCATGAAAAGCATACCTTGGCCATGGATTTTCAACCAAAATAAACCATATGTAAATATTTAATAATGCATACACTTGCGGACACAGATATTTAGATATATACACAGGCATAGAAGCAGAAAGACAGTGGTTTACTCGTATAGAAAAACTCAAGCATGCACTGATCAGAAACTTCACTGTTGGTATAATTTATGTATTTCTTTATTCATTTAAAATTAAACTTCCAAAGAAACTGTGAATTAAGTCGCTATAACTGCTGGGTACAGATAATCACACACAAAGATGTAAAGGTGCAGATACATGGGTGACCCAACACATACCCACTCACAGAAATGTACCCAGCACTTAGTGCCACTTTATTAACCCAGTACTTCTCAGATGTTTCATTCTGATTTACTGGAGAAAGCAATACATGCATACATTGTGCCAGCAGTGAAGTCACTGCTGTCAGACACATGCATTCCAAAGCATTACCATCTCCTTTGCCCCCTCCTCACACACAATGTTCTCAGCTCTCTTTGACTTTGCTGAATGTCACTGATTTTTTCTTGTATTACTGTCTGTTGTTCAGACATTTTCCACTTAATGAGGACTGCAGTCCCTGAGTAATCATTTACAGTTTGACTTTGACTTCATAAAATGCATGCCAAGGCAAAATGTGGTATTCTCCCAGATTTCAAAGTTTATAACAATATTTAAAAATATCTGATTTGGGAGCTTTGTCTCCAGTTTTTTTTTTTTGCCTTCATCCCTGATTCTTGAGCCAAGACGTTGCTGGATGCTTACACACACCATACCTCTCAAGTGTCCAGATGTTTGCCTCATATTATTGGTCTTTTCCTCATAAAATCTATGGATCTGATCAGTCTTCATTTATCCTTGATGTATGGGTTCAGTTCTGAATATCTGAACTGACTGTGCTGTTACTACAGCCTGCAAGAACCAAAGAAAACTCTCAAGCTTAAGCCCTACCAAGAATACTCTTCTCCAATTTACCTCCGATCTTGTTTGCCTCTTTCCTGTCAGATGCGTAACCAGCTAGCTCTCAAGTGTTGTATATTCTTATTTCTCTAGGCCTTTGTATTGTTGTAGTTTTTCTTCCTTATCATTGTTGTGATATCAGTTTTTCTGTAGCCAAACCTTTTTCAGTCCCTTTTTGCTTCTTCTGTTTTACATTTCAGTTTGCTGTGTGCTACCATTGCTAGTAGTCATTAGTTTCTCCTTTTTTCTCCTAGTGTATGCTTTCTACACTTCGCTGTTGTTTTTCCTACCATTGCTGGTAGCTTTCTGTTCTTTCGGTATTCCTTTCCGCCATTGTTGGTAGCCCCCTTTCCTCCCTGTGTGTCTAGTGATATTGTTTTGAAGTGTGTTAGTGTGGGTGCATCCTTGTTTATTGTTGTAACATCATGGCTGACAAAGAGAAAGGTACCTCCAGTTTCAAAAAATGCCGGGAGTGTAACCATAAATCGCCCACTTCTGATGGGCGCACACGCTGCGTTTACAGCCTAGGTCTGGTGCACTTACAAGAAGATTGTTCCATTTGCCATGATTTCAGTCACCAGGCCCTGGTGGAAAGGAAAAATAAGCTGCTGTTGAAGGGGATGATTGTTTGCCTTTGAGGAGGCCATCTCTGGTCACAGTAGCAAAAGGAAAACTTTTCTTCCCCTTCCTCGTTGTCTTCATCTAAAATTGACAAACCAAAAAAGAGGAGTCGATCATTGCCAGCTTCTCCCTTGGCACCAATGACCAGAAGACTTGGTTTTGGTTCTCATTACCAGTGCAGAACTGACAGTGACTTTAAAGGATACCTCATTGCCAACCTTGGTACTGAAACTGGCTCCTTCACTGGTGCCGAAGTTGTAGGCACAGACACAAGATCAGATCATGGAACTGATAGTCTTGGTGCCATCTCCTATTTTGGTACCGATATCATAGGTGCCAATGGAAAATAGTGAATTCTCCTTTCTTGATCAACCTAGGACCCAGGTACTCCCAGTCTGTAGATCCATTTGCAGGTCAATTATCAAGCCCCTTTCTGGAATATCCAAAATCCCCTTCTACCCAGTTAATTCATTCCACCAAGAGTTTGACAGAAATAGATGTGTTGAGGGAGGTTGGTGGATCAGCTGCTTTCCTGTAAGGGGACTTCGGCATATCCTTGGCACTAGACCCTACCGGTGCTGGATCCCTCTCTTCTTTGACCCCACCTAGTCTTCCTCCTCTGAGGCCTCAGAGATCCTGTCTGCTAGTATCCCAGTTGCAATGAGATCTTTCTCTCCAATTTCTACTCTGAGTTCTTCCACTCTGTCATATCTGGAGAGCTCTCGGGTTTGTGGCTATGCTGTTGGTGCCGAGGGGCAGGGCTTGACTGTGGTGTTTTTGGAACCATCTCTGCATCTCGGGGCTTCTGCATATGTTAGCTCTAGCCTGGTTTCAGGGGTGGTTTCTTCGAAGCAGGGAGTTAACATGGTTCCAAGGCAGTCTTTCTCAGTTCTGGTCTCCCTTCTCTTTTCATGGGGACCAAATTTTCCAGAACATGGAGGGCCCTATCCACTGTGGGCATACACTCTGCTCCTCCTCTGTTGAAGCAGTTCCCCTGATCCTTCCCCTCTTCCAGAGCTTCAACCAATTCAAACACCTAGACAGCGAGTGCCGAAACCGCAGGAGTCGCCTTTTCAGGGTTTGTCCTCTTCTGATACCTCCACAGATTATTCCACTGTGGAGGTTCCTCAGAGGAGGAAGTTTAAGAGGAAACACCTGAATTCCTTGGAGAAATCCATCACAGAGGACTCCAATTTTGATGAAAGGGAGGGTTCCCTATTGACACCCCTGGAAGATGTCTCCTTTGGAGACATCCTTGAGATCCTTAAACATAAGGGTGGCTGGATGTCCCAAAAGCCTTCTTTTTGGTGAAGTCAGTGTACCTGCAGGTGTTGGGCACTCGACCATCCAACTCTTGGTAACTCTTCCTGCTGATGAGCTCATTAAGTTGATCTCGCAGCAGGTGTGGAAGGCGCCTGACACCATAGAACCCATCTCCAAGAGGCCAGACAAGATTCTAACTGCACCTATGGACCATCAATTTTGGGCAAAGGGATTGCTGGTCGATGCCATTGTGGTGGTGGCAGCCACAAAAAAGGAACTGACAGAGGAAAGTTTCATTGTACACCCTGCCCAAAGAGAGTCTCGGGCGATGGATAGGTTTGGAAAGCAGGTTTATGTTTCATCAAACTTTGCATTATGGTCTTTGAACTTTATGGCGCACACTACCAGACTTCAAAGGGATCTGATTAAGAAGTTACCCTGGCAGGAGCCGTAGCTCACAAAGGCCAAGAAAAGGTTGTTTCTCAGTTGGCCGCCCTAGAATCCATTTCAAATTTGTCCATGAGGCTCATAGCTCATGCAGCAGAAGGTACCACTAGAGCAAGGGGGATCAGGTGTAGCCATAAGTAGACACCTGGATATGCTTGTGAGAATTTGTGGAGCAATGCCCCCTTTGACGGATCATCCCTTTTTGGCCCTAAAGTTCAAGAAAATTTGTCCAGGTGTGAAGAGGATGGAAAGACCCTTTCTGAGTGGGCATAGATTTTTCTACTCCTCACGGTCATATTCTAAGAATCAGAGGAGCAGGAAAATGTGGTTCAAAAAGTCCCAAGGCCCTTTCCAGGACACGTGACAGTGGCTCCCCCAGGAGGAGATGGGGGAGCTTTAATGAAAGATGCCTTCCACGTGGCAGAGGTGGCCCACAAAATCAGGGTTCCAGAGACGCATTGTCTGGCAAACACTACCAGCACTCCTGAAAGGTGGCCCGATTGCTTTCCTCTGGATGCTTATCCTTGCACCACCAAGCCTGGCTTCAGATATCTTCAGATGTTTGGTTGCAGGGGATTATAACCAGAGGGTACACCATACCCTTCCCCCAACCCCCACAACTCCAGCAAAATCCCCAGCATTCCACCCAGTCAGAAGGAACCAGCAGTATTGGAAATCCAAAAACTGCTAGGAAGAGTGTTATCCAAGAGGTCCCACCAGACCAGATAGAATCTGGAGTTTACTCAGGGTTCTCTTTAATGTCAAAGAAGACAGGGGACTGGAGACCAATTTTGGATCTAAGTGTTTTGAACAAGTCAGTTTGACAGGAAAATTCCAGATGGTCACAATTAAGCCTTTTCTTCTGTTTCTAGGAAAAGATGATTGTATCTGCTCAGTATATCTCCAGGATGCATATTATCACATAAAAATAGACAAGTGCTGCAGGAGATTTCTCCACTTCCAGCTGGGGGCAGTCATTATCAATTCACAGCACTGCCCTGTGGGTGTCACCACAGCCCCCCAGGGTGTTAACCAAATGCATGGCAGTAGTAGCAGCTCACTTAAGCCTACAAGGATTCCGAGTGTTTCCATAAGTAGTCGACTGTCTCATTACTGCTCCCACCAGGCATCTACTTAAACAAGCAAGAGATTACATTCCCCATACCTCTGCCAACCTGGAGGTTTCCATAAATTACAAAAAATCACAACCGACTCCAGCACAAACTATAGAGTTCATAGGAGTGGTGCTAAATACCAGTTCGTGCATAGACTTCCCTGCCTTATCTGCGACTGCAAAAGATCAAGACTCAAGTGGAAAAAAATTATCAGAAGCAAGAGAGTAGCTGCATGATTAGCTCTACAAGGCCTAGGTTCGATAGCCATGGCCATCACATAGCACCTCTGGTGAGATTTCACATGAGAATTCTGTAATGGCTTAGGCGGAAAAAATGTGAAATAAAAAACGTACAATAAGTTGGTTGCATAAATGTGCACAACCTTACACTAATACTTTGTTGAAGCACCTTTTGATTTAATTACAGAATTCAGTCTTCTTCGATACACACCTGCCATCAGTTAGAGAGATTGATTAACCCCAAATAAAGTTCAGCTGTCCTAGTAGGATTTTCCTGACATTTTCTCAGTTGTCTGCTACAGCAAAAACCATAGATGTTCCACATTCACATAGTCAAGTATATGGCTGGCGTTCTGTCCGCTAGCCAGTCGGCAGTCCTAAAGTATGTCAGAGTCGTCGTCGCATGACGGTCAGGATACTCGTCTTGATGCGCATGACCGGCGTCAGAGTACCGATTGCATATCCAGGTTGTTTTGCAATTTTCGTCAGTGCAGAAGCAGTTTCAGAAGTGTTGGTTGGCGTGCTGTTTTTACTGGGAGTATAGTTATTTAATGAGTTGTTTTTTAAGGATGAAGTTGAAGAAGTTGGAGTTTCAGGCCTCAGTAAGAAAACGATGTTTAAAAATTGAATATGCATGTTTAAACTCAGGAAACAGATACCTCAGCGGGGCCTTGTTGATTTGTGCTAGATATTTTGAAGCTAAGGCCTTTATGTTAGAACTTGCAGCTGTGCGTTTGATTAGCTTGGGGTTTTTGTAGATGTAAGATGCTTGAAGTAATAGAAAGGTTGTACTTGTAAAATCGCATAGGGATGGGTGGAGGAATGCCAGGTCCCAGTTTGGAATTAAAAGGGAAATATAAGTCATTGAGGGTGCTAGACGGGCTTCGGCAGAGCGCCAGTTGAAAACTTGGTAAGTTTGAGTGAGGGTGAGGTGGTGTCTCAGACTCTCAGAGGGAGAGCAGGAGGCTGAGCAGAGGTTCCAGGTGGCTTCTGAAGCCCAGGCTGAGGGCCTCTTTGGAGTGTCTCCTTGTGTCCTCTTCCCTTGGTTGCCAGGCTGATAGGCTTCAGGTGGAGGTTCTCCTTGCTTCTTACTAGCGGATCTTCCTCTAAGCTCTGGCTGCTTAAAGGGGCAGAGGATTTGATTACTATGATTAGGGATCCTATGCTTGGGGATCTTTGCCTTTTGAACATATGCTTTTTGGGTTAGATAATTTGGCAACTATCCAAGGCTTGAGATGAAGGCTGAAGGGTACCGCCTGAGTCTGACCTTTTTTACCTTCTGCTTTCTGCTTCTGTTATATTCTGATATGTTCTCCGGCCAGTCCTTCTTCTGCTCCTTTAGGACATTTTTCTTTCAGAGACTCACATTCCATTGAGGAAGATTTAGGGACTCTCTGATTCCAGGAAAAGTTTTTCAGAGATTCTGTATTCGGCTCTTTGTTTTACAGGATGATGGAGCCTTATTTTGATTTTGGTGGGAAATGGTTTTGCAGAGGCTTGTTCCTATCGATGTGTTCTTCCTCCCTGCCCTGTTTGCACAAGCCAGCCATAGCCTAAAGGTGAAGCCTGAATCCCTTAGGGTCCTTAAGAAAGTGTTGGCCAAGTTGAAAGCAAATCCAAAAGGTGTGAGAAAGTAAGTAGGTCCTGTGATAGCCTCAGAAAAAAGAGTCAAAGGCCCAAAGAATCATGGGGGAAATTTGATGTACTTCTTTTACTGTTAAAATATCATAATTATAGGATTTCACATGTCAGAGTTGAAAAGAAAGTGATTGATTTCCAGAAATCACAGAATGGGGGAAATTGCTTGAAGGTATCTGATGTAAAAGGTATGGAACTGATGTAGTTGTGTCAGCTGTTGTTTGAGGTAGTGCTTTGGAGTGCTGTGGTAGTAGCTTGTTGCAGCAGAGGGCCTTGTGCTGCTGACTGTCCACATTCCTAGTTCTGGTTGTGAGAGATCAGAGTTTAGCTGAGCATGTTAAGACAATACGTCTTTTGGTGTAGTTTGGATCTGAGGGGTCAAGGTTTTGGTGGACAAGTGTAAGAAAAGTTTTGATGGTGAAGGAGGCAGTAAGAAAATGGAGCAAGTGCACTAAAGCAGGTTCTTTTTGCAGCCTGCAGCCAGGGAAGGGCTTATTCCTGCTTTAAGGGGGATTTTTGCAGCAGTTCGGATTCTCAGTCAGGGTCTGAGCAGCAAGTTATGAGGGGCTCCAGAAGAGGGTTTCCCAGTCTAGGGCAGGGGAGTTCCAGGGCTCAGACTTCTCAGTGAGGGGCAGAGGCAGCCTCCTTTCCTTCACAAGCAGACCCCACCTTTTCAGCTGCCAGTACATTTTCAAATCCTATTACCCTTTCTAAAGAGGCTCAGGATCCAGTAAAAATTTTATTGGGATCACATTTCCCAGAGGGTTTTGGGTTTTATTTCTCACGGGTTATTTTTTTATTTATCCTCCTGCCATTTTTTCACTTTCCTTTCCATTTGACATTCTCTCCTTATCCAAGGAGGGAGACACTCTCTGTCTCTCCATGTGGGGCAATTGGGGCCATTTCAGTCAGTTAGAGAGGGGAAGGCCTGGGATTTTTATTCCTCCAAGGTTCCTAGTACCAAGAGACCAGAGGGAAATTCTGGATTTATCCTCTCTTATCCTACTTGACCCAACTTCACGAACCCAATGTTAGTGGCAGTTTTTTGCTGGACTGGGACTTCTGCTGGATAACAAACTTCACTAATTTGATTTACCCTCCAAGAAGCCCACCTGTGCAAATCAGACTGACTTTGCAGGAAGTATCTATCTAGTTTCGAGGAAATTCTCATCATCAGTTCTCTGCTCGATCTGCCCTTGGCTCTTTCTTACATCGAGAGTATTCACAAAGGTTCTGGCTCAGTGAAAACCTACTCCTTAGCTAAAGGAATCCAAATCTATCCCTACTTGGGCTGCTCTGGATCTACAGCATCTGGAAAATGTCATAGCAGTGCTAAGATTGAATATGTCACCAGAGTAAAGATGCCTAGGGTATTCAGTGAGCGAAATAAAGTCAGTCAGTCTACCAGATGCATGAACATTTGGGTGTGAGACTGAATACAGCAGCCCAGAAAACAAAGAGACAGGACAAACAAAGAATCTTTCCAGTTACTTCTTCCATCATCTATATCTAACGGGCTGGCTGAGACCTTTTCCTTCATCCTTCATCCTTCCTCAAACATTGCATCTTGTATTCTGGTGCTCCTTCATGCAAACTGCATATGAGGAAGCTACAAATCCAAACACAAAAATCTGCCAGGATTGACACACTGTCATTCCAAACATGCATTCAAATAAAAAAGGAATTTTTGTGGTGGAATTTTTGTGGACACAAACATTCAACCAATCCCCACAAGGACTCTCTGTGACCCGGCCAGGGGCAAGTCAGATTCTGCTAACAGAGCCTCAGATGTTGCTTGGGGGAGGTAAGTCAGACTGAAAGCCTACACAGATCAGGCCTGCACATATCAACATGAGAGACATATCAACATGAAAGAGATGTTAGCAGTAGTTTTTGCATTAATTGCTTTCAAAAGAAAAGAGAACAGGGCAGGTGTTGATTCTAAACAACAAAAACAGTTACAACTTACAGTCAAACAATCAATCAACATTTGCATGATTTTATGCAGACACTGCGCCATTAAACAAACTCTGCAACCAACTCCACAAGGCAAGACAACTGCACATTTTATGGGAGGCACAGCCACCTCAACTAAGATCTTCAGGCAGAACCCCGAGGTTCCCCTTAGATTCCAACAAATCAAATTGGAATTGAAAAATTGACAGTGTAGACAGTATTAAAAAAATTTCCAGTGTAACCTTCCACAGCTGAACCTGTTTGCACGAATTTCATCACAAGGCAGAACAGATGGCTCACACTTTCAGTTTTAAGTCTGTTCTTTCCATGCCTTTCACTCTTGCCCTCTGCCTCTTCTCACATTCTCTCTCTCTTCAAAGACAAGTGCTTCCAAGGATCTTTTTAATAGATCAGCCTCGGCAGCACTGGTACCATTTTGCGAGGAGTCACTGGTACCCATTTCCATGGCCTTGGACCCCTTCATTCCCCTGGAGTCTTGAAGGACACCTTCCCACTCCTTGTGTTTAGCCTCTCCTCAACATCAACTCTCCTGCTCTAACCTGTTGGCAAGACACACCTCTCTCAGCTTCCTCAACAAGTTTTAAATGTGATTATTCAAGTTTGAAGAGTGAGAAGCAAGAAGACAGCCAGAAGAAGGAAGAATAATTGAAGAAAAAATGGAAAAAAGAATGTTTTGTTTGGCAGCACAATTTGAGGAAAATTTTTCAATATCTTAGTGAATTACTGGACAAGGCTCTTATCTATTACTTTGATTGTGGACACTTTTTATCTTTACTCCACATTAAGATTCATGCCCACCATTGTTTTCATGATTGTGATTGCTGCAGTTTTTCTTAGAGGGGCAAAATTTCAACAGGGCAAAAGAAAGCAGACTCTTAAGTCAAGCCTCCTCACTTTTGGGGGCAAAAACTTACTCTACAACCTTTGAGACAACCTACTAACCCTTGGGATACTTTGAACTGAAATACTGAATTTTTTGACTTGTCTTTTAGGCATGGTTTTGCTTTCTACTTGTTTTCTTTGTGTCTGGCAGTGCAGGCAGAGAGCTTTTTGGCCTTTTTTTTTTTTTTTTGATTTTTCATATTTATTCATTTTACCCCTTTTACTAATCCTTCCTTGGTTTCTAGTGTGTTTTTAAACCAAACTATTCATTTTTCTACCCTTATGCAGATCCCCAAAATAAAAGAGAAAATTGCACAATTTTGATTTACAGGCCACACAGGCTATATATATTATTTATTTGAGAGCAGGACAGGATTTTAGCAGTCAGCAGTTGTTTCTTTTTTTTTTTTTTCAAAAGTCTTTCAAGGTGCAAGCCAAAAAACATTTTCTAGGTTCATTGGTGTTGCATTTGTTATTCATATCATCATTTTCAGATTCCATCAGCCCTGGGGATTCTTAGGATTATCCATGGCATTGAGGCTCCATGCCACTTAAGGTCTATTTGGGTGGGGGCCAAGGATATTTGAGCAGCTACTTGGGAGTTCAGGAGTTACTTTCTCTAAGCATTATCACCTTATCTCTACTCTCTTTCCTCTACTGGTTTTTGCCACAGCTATTTTGCAGGGCATGTTGTCAGTTCCCTGTTTGTTATGATTCCCAAGCCCTTCCTTACCTCCTTTAATTATTAGTTCTACCCAATAGTTCTGACTTGCAGCAGAATGGAAATGAGTACAGTTTACCAGTGTGTACCTACCATAAGTAGATGTTAGGATCCACATTGCTGCAGTCCAATTTACCCCTCCTCCTCTGTGTTTGGGTTGGTGGTGGTGTGTAGGTAGTGAGGTTTTCTGCTGTATATTATGTATATATTGTATATATATTTTTGGTATTTTATTTTTTTGGTTTTTTTGTTTTGGCCTTTTCTTTTCTCTTCTGACATCTGGGAAAGGGCAAAAAAAGACTGATATGTCATGCGCTGCGATTGATAGTACTACTGACGCCAGTCGTCTGCGCCTCGCCCCGACGCCAGCCATATATCTTTGTATTCGGGCCGACTGGACAGCGGACTACCCCAATAGTTAGGACTGCAGCAATGTGGATCCTCGAACATCTACATTTATGGTAGGTACAAAACTGTACTTTTACAGAGAGCTTACAAGGCATCAAAGGGAGCTCATTGTTGAAAGGTCAGGAGAAGGGTACAAAAACATTTCCACAGCATTGGATATACCATGGAACACAGCGAAGACAGTCATCAAAAAGTGAGGAAAATATGGGACAACAGTGAAGTTGCAAACAACTGGACGTCCCTCCAAAATTGATAAGAAGAGACAAAAACTAGTCAGAGAGGCTGCCAAGAGACCTATAGCAACACTGAAGGAGCTGCAGGAATTTCTGGCAAGTACCTGTTGTGTACATGTAACAAAATGTTCCTGCATTCTCTCTGTCTGGGCTATGGGGTACAGTTGCAAGATGGAAGCCTTTTCTTACACACAAAAACACCCAGGCCTGGCTAAAGTTTGCAAAATAATACATAGTCTCCCAACAGCATGTTGGAAAATGTGTTATGGTCTTATGAGACCAAGGTTGAACATTTTGGCTACAATTTCAAAAGGTACATTTAGCGCAAAAACAACACTTTGCATCACCAAAAGAACACCATCCCCATGGTGAAGCATGGTGGTAGCAGTATCATGCTTTGAGGTTGCTTTTCTTCAACTGGAACTGGGGCTTAGTCACTTGTGGCCCAAAAACCCTTCAGGCATCTGCTAGAAAGCTGAAGATAAAGTGGAATTTCACCTTTCAACATGACAATGACTCCAAGCATACATCCAAATCAACAAAAGAACGACTTCACCAGAAGAAAATTAAAGTTTGAGTGGCCCACCCAGAGCCCAGACCTAAATCCATTAGAAAATATGTGGGGTGACCTGACGAGGGCTATGCACAAGAGGTGACCTCGCAATCTGACAGAATTGGAGCACTTTTGCAAGGAAGAGTGGGCAAATATTGCTAAGTCAAGATCTGCCATGCTGATAGACTCCTACCCAAGAAGACTGAATGCTGTAATTAAATCAAAAGGTGCTTCAACAAAGTATTAATTTACGGGTGTGCACACTTATGCAACCAGCTTATTGTACGTTTTTTATTTTTTTTATTTTTTCCCCTAACAGATTTGTTTTTCAATTGAATTGTACAGGTTATAGGCCACATTAAAGGTGGGAAAAGTTCTGAAATAATTGTCTCATTTTTTTATATCACAAAAATCTGGCATTTTAACAGGGGTGTGTACACTTTTTATATCCACTGTATATCAAATTAAAACCAAGCTAAGAAAAAAATCAGAAACTATAAAAAACTTACTGTCTAACTTTGCAACAAAAGCACCTGAGCAACCCACAAAAAGTTCTGGCAAAATATTAACTACTTACTTAACCCTAGAAAAAGCTCCACCCCTGCACCCTCCATATCCAGTACCTCTGAGCCCTTAGCCTCACAGTTCAACTCTCACTTTAACAGTAATCACCTAACTCATAGACAACAAACAAAACCTGCCACTGACAGTTTCCCCCACCACTACTGAGAACTCAAACTTTCTCCTTTAAACCCATTCAGACTACATACATTAAAAAAAAAAACTCCTAAGCAAGCTAAAACATTGCTGTCTCGCTGCAGACCAACTACCTAACAAATTCCTAAAAGCAGCTGCTCCTTCCATCGCCTACCCCATATCCATCCAAATCAATCTATCTCAAAACAGCATGTGCATCACCTCTGGAAAATTTATCACATCCTCCCCTTCACAAGGGCAGTCCCTCTAGAGGTGTCTCAAACTACCAGCCATTTGTTGTCCTCTCTTCTGTCGCTAAAATCCTTGAAAAATGTATCCACCAACATGTCCTTAATCCCCTTACCACTAATAGCTTTCTATCCAGCTCACAGCATGGTTTCAGACCAACAAACATAGCACAAATGCTGTACTAATGTTCACCGATGCCATTTGGCACCTCAAAATTGAAGGATGACTTGTTTCAGTACTTTCCTGTATATGTCAAACGTTTTTGACACCGTGTCCCACCAACTGCTACTCAACAAACTTGCAACCTACAATCTCAGTTCATCATCCCTAACACGGTTTCTCAGCTGTTTAACCATCATCAGGCCACAAAATGGGAGAACAAACTCTCCCCACTACTGACAGTATACACTGGTGTACCCCAGGGATCCATACTTGGTCCCCCCTCCTCTTTATCATATTTACCAACAACCTTAATTCTGCCACCCAACTTGCAACAGTCATCCAATATGCAGACGACTCTCATCTGCTCAGCCACCCCCCCCTCACAGAACTTCAGCACAAAATGCAAAAATCTTTCCACCCTAATAAGACTAAGTTAATAGAGTTCACAAACAAATCTTCCAAGCTCAGCTCACTACCTCTCTATCTCCTCTTCAAATAGCACAAAAAATGAACTAACCAGAGTAAACTACTAGGAATTACTATAAATGACAAGCTAAAATTTGATAAACATATCTCCTTAATCAAAATGCACACCAAACTAGGCATTCTCTACAGGACCCCTCTCTCACCAAGGCAGGCTAGACACAGCTGGATCCCACTTACTTTCTACCCTCGTCTATTGCTTACATATTTTCACCAACCTACGCAAGGCTGACCTTGATGATCTAGAATCCTGCTATAACAAAATAGCCAAGTTTGCTGCCAGTCACCACCACAATACCCACCATTGCACCACTCTTTGCTAACTTAACTGGCTGGAACTCCCCAACCTGTTAACCCAGAACTAACTTACTTTTGCCCACAAAATCATACACAACCACAGTAACTGCCTTGCACCATCAAGCCTGGTCTAACCAAACTTAAACTGCATTCCCCTTGGGCCTTCCAACAGATTAATGCTAAGTTAGCCAGTCTCACAATTATTATGGTGACTCTCTCTATTCCAGTAAAATAGGCAAGGTCTGGATTGCTCTTCCTCTGCACATCCAAAACAATCCCTTCTTGTCATTTAGAAATAGCCTAAAAGAATATGTAAGTAGTAAAGGCTGTGCCCTGTACTTCGCCTGGTGAATTCCTTTTCCGCATTTCCTCCTTTATTTCATACCTCTTGCATCTTATGCAGCTAGTGCCTATACGATCCGGCACGTTTCTACTTCCTCCGCAACCTACTTTATTTCATACCTCTTGCATCTTATGCAGCTAGTGCCTATACGATCCGGCACGTTTCTACTTCCTCCGCAACCTACTTTATTTCATACCTCTTGCATCTTATGCAGCTAGTGCCTATACGATCCGACACGTTTCTACTTCCTCTGCAACCTACTTTATTTCATACCTCTTGCATCTTATGCAGCTAGTGCCTATACGATCCGGCATGTTTCTACTTCCTCTGCAACCTGCTTTATTTCATACCTCTTGCATCTTATGCAGCTAGTGCCTATACGATCCGGCACGTTTCTACTTCCTCTGCAACCTACTTTATTTCATACCTCTTGCATCTTATGCAGCTAGTGCCTATACGATCCGGCACGCTTCTACTTCCTCCGCAACCTACTTTATTTCATACCTCTCTTGCATCTTATGCAGCTAGTGCCTATACGTTCTGGCATGTTTGTACTTCCTCCGCATCCTAATACCTCTTGCATCTTATGCAGCTAGTGCCTATACGTTCTGGCACGTTTCTACTTCCTCCACAACCTACTTTATTTCATACCTCTCTTGCATCTTATGCAGCTAGTGCCTATACGGTCTGGCACGTTTCTACTTCCTCCGCAACCTACTTTATTTCATATCTCTTGCATCTTATGCAGCTAGTGCCTGTACGATCCGGCACGTTTCTACTTTTCTGTTATACTTTATTTATTCTAGTTACTATAATATGCTGTACTACTAGTTTAACTACTGCTAACTGTGAAATATGTTCTATTACTTGTTTGTTTACAACTGCTTAGATTGTATAGTCAATTTAACTACAGTATTTGTTAATTGCAGTTTTATTTATACTCCAATAACATCTTGTTTTTATAGTAAATTGAGCTTTTCCCCCTGGGTCTCTGCTGAAAATGGGCATCTGGCCTAGTCTGACACTACCCGGTTAACAAATGTAACTAAATAAATGAAATTAAAGTAAAATAAAACATTTTCTTTAGGGGATATGTTCCTCCCCAAGGCTCCAGGTCTGCCTTTAATATTTCCTTATACATTGGTTCCTACTAACTACTTGAAGGTTTTTATTGAGTATTATGTATGCACAGATTTAATTGTGCAACTCCTTTAATGTGATTTGTGACTGACTCACTTTTTATGACTTTGTTACTTGAGTTAAGAAAATGACTGCTGTTTGGTTTTATATTCTGATGAAGCTCTTGTAAACAAAGAACGAAAGTGCTCAACATCGGTTTTGCCTCTCCCCTTCATTCCATGGCTAGACAGTTTTATTTTATTTATTTATTTATTTATTTCAGTTTGGTGACCGGGGAGGTCCACTGGGCTCGAGAGCCCGTTTTCAGCGGAGGCCCGGGGAGTAAAGCTCCACAGTACAATGTTACATCACATAATGAAAATACTAGTAAACTACAAAGAACAATTATTACAATCAAAATAGGTGGAAATTCCACAAAACAGTTGATAAACAGTATGAATTCATTTAAAATTAAGCAACTAAGATGTTAAAGAAGAATTGTCCTAGAGGACGAGAGGCATAGAACATAAGGTTGAAAGTGGGTATGTTAGTTACATTAACAATGTATGACTAAGAGGCAAATTAGAGAGGTATGAAGTTTAGCTAGGAGAGGAGGAGGAGTGGAGCTTGGGAGGTATAGAATGAAGAGTACAGTTACATTTTCTTCGAGTGTGCAGGTAGCAGTGGAGTTGTGTTTTAAAGGAGTGTAGGTTGTCACAGGTCCTCAGTGTAAGAGGGCAGGGCATTCCATCTTTTAGCTAAGGTAAAGCAGATTAGAAGCTGACCAGCTGGGCGCTTTGGTTTGTAGACGGAAATAAGGTTTTGGTGAGAAGATCTGAGGGGTCTGGGGGGGGGGGTATAAGGTTGAAGAATATTTGATAGTGCGGGGCAGCTGCTAGGTTGAAATATTAGTTTGTGGGCTGAGACAATTTGGAGGTAGTCTAGTTGATTAGGGAGTTCAAGCCAATTTAAAGTTTGAAGGGAGGTGCAGTGATGAGAGAGGGAATTTGCCTTGGTGGCGATTTTGGAGATTTTATTGTAGCATACTTCCAGTTTGGTGGTTAGGGTGGAAGATAGATTTGTAAGTAGAGGAGCACCATATAGAAGAGATGGGAGGAGATAGGTAGTGGCCAAGTTATGTCTAGTAGAGGGGGAGAGGAATTGATTGTTTCTGTATAGTAGGCTGAGTTTTATGTGTTTTCTTGATGTTAAGTTGGATGTGGGTATTGAATTTTAAGTGTTCATCGATGGTGACCCCCTAGGAGTTTGGCAGAGGGAACAATGTCAATGATGGAGTTGTTAAGGCTTGTAATTTGAAATGATTTTTTTTCAGTGGGTGTGGATTTAGGGTGAGTGAATAGAAGAATCTTAGTTTTGTTAGCATTAAGTGAGAGGTGGTTTTGGTGCATCCATTTTTCAGTGGTTGAGAAGGCGGTTTGAGTTCGAGACTTAAGTTCTGTAAGGTTAGAGACATAGCAGATCAAAGTTGAATCGTTTGCGTATTGGACAATTTTGGTATTGGGAATAGCTTTGTGGAAATCGTTAACGAAGATGTTGAATAGCAGAGGGCCAAGTATGGACCCTTGGGGAACTCCTGTGGGGGTGAGAAGGAAGCTGGAGGAGGCTTGGCCCCATTTCACGGCTTGGGACCTGTCTGAGAGGTAGCTGGAAAACCAGGTTAGAGTTTTTGGGGAGATGTTGAGGTTAGATCGATGGTTTAGTAGATGGGAGTGGGAGATGGTATCGAAAGCTGTAGAAAAGTCTAATAGAACTGATGAAACTAAGTTCCCAGAGTCTCGAGCTGAATTGACAGAGTGTAGGAAGGAGATAAGGGCTGTGTTGGTATTATGCCCAGGGTGGAAGCCGTGCTGGGTAGGAGAGAGCAGTTGGTGTTCGGTTAGGAATGGCATGAGCTGCAGGTGAATGCATTTTTCAAGAATTTTTGAGATTGGTGAAAGGATGGCTATGGGGCTAAAGTTGGAGAAGTTATAGTTTTTGCCACCTTTATGGATTGGAAGAATAAAAGCAGAGCGCCATAGTTTGGGTACATAGGACTCGAGTAGTGATCTGTTTATCAGGATGCTGATGGGGAGAGCAATACTTTCAGAGGCAATTTTTAAGGAGGAGGAGGGGATGTTAGGGGCATTGGTGCAAGGTTTGAGTTTGGAGAGAAGTTTTTTATAAGGTAGGTAGACACAGGTTTAAGTTCAAAGATAGGAGTTGAGAGAGGTGAGGTGGATGAAACTTAGGGTGGGGGGATGTTGTTAGGGAAGGTTTTGGTTAGCTCAGCAATAGTAGAGGTGAAGAAGGTATTGAATAGTTTGGCAATTTCTTGGTCAGATTTGCTAGTATCAGGGCAGGGGTTGTTAGTTGTACCAGGCTTAAGGAGAGAGTTAATGGAGTTCCAGAATTGTTTGGGGCTTTTTGCATGATTTATTTGTAGATGGTTGTAGTAGGACTTTTTATCTATTATAACTTGTTTTTTGGCCAGGTTTCATAGTTGTTTGTATTTAAGGAAGAATACAGGTTGTTTATGATGAAGATAGCTTTTCCAAGATTTATCTTTGTTGCATGATTTTCTTGGTTTCTTTAGTTAGCCAAGGGGCAGTCTTGGCTTTAACTCTTTTAATTCGTATTGGAGCTAGTATGGAATTTGGAGTTGAAGAAATCAACGGCTTCGTCTAGGGGTAGTGTTTTTAGTGGGTTCCAGTTGGTGATTTTGAGGGAGTCAGAGAAGGTGGAGGGGTTAAAGTTAGATAAATTACAAGTATGTAAGAGTTTGTGGGAGAACGGGGAAGAGGAAGTAGTTCTATGGGTGAAGGCAGGGAGGTGGTCTCCTAGTGGGTCGGGAGTGACACCAGATGTAGTAGTTCTGTTGGGGTGATACACCAGGATCCAGTCTAAGATGGAGCCGGTGAGGTGGGTTTTGTTGGGCGTGGTAGTAGAGTTAATAAGTTGTGTAAAGTTGAAGAGATTGATATGGTGGGATTATGATTAAGGATTTTTTGCCAGTCAATATTTACATCTCCCATTATGTAGGTTTCGTAATTAATATTGAGGAGGTCCAAGAGAGGATGTCTTCTAAGGTATTGGTGTTGTTACCAGGGGGAATGTAAAGGGAGATGATGCAGATACTTTTATGGTCATTTAATTTTAGAATGCTAGTAACTATTTCATCGTTATTAAAGAAAGGGATAGGATTTGGGAAGGGAGTGATGGATAAGTGATTGGAGTAGATTAGTGCTACACCACCACCTCTTTTATTTAGGCGGTCAGATCGGAGAGATTGAAATCCTGGGGGAAGGAATTCCGTGTCAGTTATGTGTGGTATTAACCAAGTTTCAGAGATGGCTACTATGTCGGGTGAATTGTGGTTAAGCCAGGCATGAAAGAGGGTAATTTTATTAGCTAAGCTTTGGGCGTTGATGGTGAGGAATTTGAGGTATTTACAATTTGCTTTGTTGTTGGAGGTAAGGTTACTTGTTTGAGAGATGTTTGGTCCAGGGTTGGGATGAATGTCACCTGCTAAGCAAAGGTAAGAGAGAAGGTGAATAAGTTTGTTAGGAGAGGGTTTGGTTAGGAATGGATGGTATGGGGTTGGTTTAGGTTTGTAGTATTTGGTGGAGATTTGGAAGAGTTTTAATGTTGAGAGAAAGGTGGTGTGAAAGGGGGTTAAAGAGGCAGAGATATTGTGGAAATGATTTGTAGGGTAGGGAGGTGGAGGTTGATGTGGAGGGATTAGGTAAAGGTTGGTGTAAGAGGTGGTATGGTACAGAGGGAGAAGAATGAGAAACAGGAGTAGTGTGGGGGCAGTGAATATAATGGGAAAATAGAGCATATTAGAAAGTTGTTTGATTAGAGGAGAAAAGAAGTTTGTAGGTTAGAAAGAGTTAGGAAAGAATTGGTGGGTGGGGAGGAGTATTGCTAAACGAGGTGTGGTTGGTGGAGGGGGAGGTGGTTCTAGGGAAAATGGGAGGAGTAGTTTTGTGAGGGGATTGGGTAATGTAAGGGGGAGGGAGTATGGGATGGCAATAAATGTAGGACTACTGGGGGTGGGTGGGAATTGGGGGCAGGGTATGGGAGCAGAGTGAGCCTGCAGGGCAAATGGAGCGGGATAGAGTAACAAGGCAGAAGAGTTCAGCTGAAAAAGTATCAGCCACTGCAGGTTGGAGCAGAGGTAAGTAGGTAGAAGTACAGTAAGACTGGGTGGAAATAAGTAGAGTTTGAGCAACACTCGAGGAAAATATAAGGTAGGGAAAGTGGAGTAAAGTTAGGGGAGGTTTGGCTTTTGAAGTATTTAGAGGTAAAGTTGGAAATAAAAGAATTAATAGAGTAGGAGCAGGCAAAAAGGTGGAATGATGGTCCCACCTAGTGGAGAAAGGAGAAATGGCAGGCAGAGAAGGATGGGGAGTAAGATAGAGCAAAGACTCTAAGGTAAAGTAAAAATAAGCAGTAAACGGAGAAAAAGGGGAGAGCCTTCAAAGGGGTACAGAAAAGGATAAGAGGCCAGAGGTTACTGAGTACCAGTTAGAGGGGAGTTGTTGTGGTCTGCGGTAGGCTGCTGAGTCACACACACTGAGGGACTGGTTAACAAATATGGAAGTTTAGATATTTGAGATTATAGGTATAAAGCTACATACATTTACTGAAAAAATAGTTTAGGGATTCCACGCAGAGGTTCTGTTTCAGGTGAGCCCAGACTAGTGTGTAGAGAAGTCCAGATAAGCTGACTGAGCTTTTGCAGGAGGTAGTCCGTAAGTTATGGAGGTAGAGCGGGAACTTCAGGAGTGGAGTACTGTAAAGAGAGCGGGGAAAACAAACAGAAGTAAGTATAAGGGGGGGGGGAGGAAGAAGCAAAAGTGAAAAGTAGGGAGAGAAGAGGAAGAGAAGAAATGCAGGAATAGACTGTAGGGAGTTGGTGCAGATTTAGCGGGAAGTATTGAAGACAAAGAGGATATATCTAGAAGAAGGGTATGTTAGAGTGAGAGTTAGAAAATGGAAGGTAAGGATGGAGAAAACAACTGTTGAGGGAGAAAGCAAGAGAAGGCAAGGAGAGAAATGCAGCAGAGAAAAACCTTGTGTATGGCACTATCATCTAGTACAATTCAGAGTAAAAAAACAGTTTTGCAATTCAGCAGAAAAATGCAGTAGTAGAATACAGTATCAATTTCAGGCAAACAGATAAGTTTGAAGCAAAATCATAAAAACATTGTACTTCTACAGATATACAAGAGAATGGCTAGGCACTTTACATATGAGGTGTGTATATATATATATATATATATATATATATATATATATATATATATATATATATATATATATATACTGTCAAAGCAAGGAATACCATACACTAGAAACAGAATAAACATTTGTTTAGGCAGTTAGAGGAAAAAATCCCTGGCAGCCTGTCAGGCTTATGGCTTAAAAATGGCTAGGCATTATGTAATTTCTGCTGTTTAATGGAAGGCTAGGCAATGAAATGTATTAGCTAAATGAGGAGAGTAGGAGTTGTGCAGTTATTAACGAAGTAACATATCAACTAGCTGTTGGTTACAACCATGTGGGCTATGTAATGTCAGCTGTTTAATAAGAGGCTAGGTAATGTAAGTTATCAGCTAAACGAGGAGAGTAGGAAGCTGTTGGTTACAACCATGTGGGCTATGTAATGTCAGCTGTTTAATAAGAGGCTAGGTAATGTAAGTTATCAGCTAAATGAGGAGAGTAGGAGTTGTGCAGTTATTAACTAAGTAACATATCGACTAGCTGTTGGTTACAACCATGTGGGCTATGTAATGTCAGCTGTTTAATAAGAGGCTAGGTAATGTAAGTTATCAGCTAAACGAGGAGAGTAGGAGTTGTGCAGTTATTAACTAAGTAACATATCGACTAGCTGTTGGTTACAACCATGTGGGCTATGTAATGTCAGCTGTTTAATAAGAGGCTAGGTAATGTAAGTTATCAGCTAAATGAGGAGAATAGGAGTTGTGCAATTATTAACTAAGTAACATATCGACTAGCTGTTGGTTACAACAGAAAGGTAGGGCTTTTCAACGGATAGCGCCTCAAGGAAGGCTTTACCTAAAAGGCGGGAATTGGAGTCAGTGACTTAAATGAAACTAGAATTTAAAGGAGGAAGCTCCTGCAGCACTCGCAGAGCCCTTAGGCAATAACAGCCTAAGTGTATGTGCCTGTGGCGAGACAAAATTAAAAATTACAGTTTAGAAGCTCCTGCATCACTCGCAGAGCTCGCAGACTCCTTAGGCACTAACAACAGTGTCTATGGCAGAATAATAATAGAAATTAAAATGTGGGTTTTGAAGTTTATTAGTTTAGTTCTTTTAGCTTACTGTCTGTTTATTTACGATTTGTGTGTCATGTACTTATTTAGCTTGGGAAGTGTGTGGGTGTGTGCAAGTCGCTAACAATTTCATAGAGTAACTACATCTCTCTCTGTTTCAGGACTAAGTGGTTGTGAGTATACATGCAAAAAGAAGTTATGTACTCACCATAACATTCCATCTGAGTAGGTAACTTCATTTGTCAGCAACCTGTGGGTATCGGATCTGACCTGGATCCGAGCCGGCAGCTTTCCAAGCTAGAGATCCGAGCTCCAAGCTCCTCCCCCATACCCATAATACCCTGCTACCTCCTTCCAATCCTCAGATCGCGTTTTCCCACCTATATAACCTCACAACCACAAAACAACAACCTGAAGAATCCTAACCTAAGGATTAACAAAAGACTTGATAAACCATCCTAGGGTCTGGGTAATCAAAGAACCAGGTTAGGGGGAAGGAGGAAGGGTCGGTTGCTGACAAATGAAGTTACCTACTCAGATGGAACGTTATGGTGAGTACATAACGTCTCTATCTGAAGTAGTTAACTTCATTTGGTCATCAACCTGTGGGACAAAGTCCCCAGCTACCAAAAACTTGGGAGGTCCCCGAGGAAGGATATTCCGGAGCACTGCAGAGCCAAAAGCCGCCCTTCCTCTGGACGCTAAATCCAATTTATAGTGAGAGAAAAAGGTATGAGAGGATGCCCAAGTAGCCGCAGAACAAATGTCATCCAAGGGAACTCTAGACCAGAATGCAGCAGATGTAGCCATAGAGCGAGTAGAATGAGCATGAACCCCTATAGGCTCTGGTACGCCAGATAGTTTGTACGTGAGCAGAATACCATTAGAAATCCATCTGGCCAGAGTCCCCTTCGAAACTGGCTTACCCAAGAAGGGTTTTGCGAAGGAAACAAAAAGCTGATCAGACTTGCGGAAGGCAGCTGTTCTGTGTAAATAAAAGCATAACTGTCTATGAACATCTAACAAATGAAGTTTGTACTCCCCTTTGTTTTGATAGTTAGGGAAAAAACTGGGAGATTAATGGGCTGATTGATGTTTACCTCGGAGGCCACTTTGGGTAGGAAAGATGGGTTAGTCCTGAGAGACACCCTGTCCTTATGGAATACAAGATAAGGGGGCTTAACACAGAGGGTCTGAAGCTCCGACACCCTTCTAGCTGAGGTAATAGCTGCCAAAAAGGCAGTTTTATAGAACATGAATTTCAAAATCAACAGAAGCTGCAGGTTCAAAAGGTGGTTCAGTCAGAGCCTGAAGGACCAAAGTTAGATCCCATGGAGGGACGGGGTTCCTAGTAGGAGGTCTCAAGAGGAACGTACCTTTCAGAAAGGTCTTACAAATCTTGGTGGAAGCGAGGGATTTGAGATTGTCTCCAATGTGAAAATGGGAGATGGCAGCCATTTGAACCTTTACAGTAGAAGAACTGGCCCCTTGCTGAAAAATATGAGATAGAAAATCGAGCACTGCTGGGATGGGAGCAGTGAAAGGGTCCAAATTCCTATGAGATGCCCAAATGGAAAACCGCTTCCATTTACTATTGTAAACCTTCCTGGTAGAAGGCTTATGCGCCGCTACCAGGATAGATCTAACTGCAGGCGAGATACCGGGAGTCCTAGCAACTAATGGAACTGGATCAACCAAGCTGAGAGCTTGAGATCGACCATATTCGGGGTTTTCAATCCCGAAGGATGAGATATCAGATCCAGGATGGGTTCCAAGATCCAGAGAGGAGCTATAAGATGAGACGGTAGGCACGGGAACCAGGCTTGACTAGGCCAGAATGGGGCTATGAGGATAATCTTGTTCCCCAACCGACGAGCTTTCTGTAAGAATTTTGTCATCAACGGAACAGGAGGATAAGCATAGACAAGCATGGACTAGAGCGTCTCTGGGGGGTTTCCCCCGGAGGGGGGATTAGAGCGAAAAACTCACTGCTCTTCGCGTTGGAAGGTGATGCGAAGAGATCGCAGCAAGGCTGACCCTACTTGCGGAAGATCTGTTTCACTACTAAAGGATTCAGAGACCACTCGTAGGGCGAGAGGATAGTTTGACACAGTTTGTCCACTAGCATGTTGTGGACCGACCCGGAATGTGCGTTGCTAACAGAAAACGGTTGGTGGATATCGCCCAACCCCAAACTCTCATGTACCAGTCCACTGACATGTTGTCTGACTGAATTGCAATAGTCCCTGGAGGGAGAAAGGCATGAAGGGCTTGCAACGCTAGAAGCACCGCCCTCATCTCCAGAACATTTATATGCAGAACGGTCTCTGTCTGAGTCCACGTACCTTTGACAGTTCTGCCTGCGTAATGCCCCCCCACCCAAGGCGGGAAGCTCCGTGGTCACCGTGGCTTGGGGTTGCAGCATAACAAACGGTCGTCCTTCCCGAAGCTCTTGAGATTGGAGCCACCACATGAGGGAATTTCTGCAAACTCTGCTGATAGGAATCTGTAAGTCCAACAGGTGGTGAAGGATGGACCACTGAACCTGCAAAGTCCACTGGAGGACCCTCATGTGCAAGCAAGCTAAGGGCGCAAGATTGATTTCTGCTGCCATAGACCCTAAAGCTCTCAGGACTAACTCCGCTGATGGGGCAGGTGACTGAAGAAGGGCTAAAATGTGTTAGGTCAAACTGCGAAGTCTGTCTGATGTCAAGAAGGCCTTGGTCTGAAGCGTGTCTATTCTGGCCCCTATGAACTCCAAGACTTGAACTGATTGAAGGGATGACTACTTGAAGTTTATGGTGATCCCCAATTGGGATGCTAGTAGTAGGAAGCAATCCCTGGCTAAGCAGGGTAGATGCCTGGTGGGGGCGATAAGGAGCCAGCCGTCTAGGTAAGGAAAAACTTGTATTCCCTCAGTGTATTCTTTCACCAGATCCCGCTGAAGTCTAATTACATAGGCCAGATAATTCAGCGCCCTTGTGGAAAAGGTAGCTGAAGCAAACATCCACTTCCCAATACGATCCATCATCCGAGACTCCTTATCAGGGGGATGGACCGAGGAACTATCCTGGGCAAGTTCCTTCTTGGTGACTGCCACCACCACCATGGCATCTACCGGGGAACCCTTACTCCAAGCTGTCCTATCAGCAGGGGGACTAAGAATCCTATCTGGCCTCCTGGGGATTGGCTCTACAGTGTCCGGTTCCTTCCATTCCCTGGTAGCGATGTCAACCAGGGGGTCGGCCGGAGGGGACACCCAAGAGGTAGACGGGCCTGTGTCGAACACCGACTCGTCCGAGGAAGATTTTTGGGCTGACCACCCTCCTCCCTTTTGGCGAAGCATTTCCATAATTTCTCCAAAGGAGACGTCTTCGGGGGGGGGGGGTGACCTGGGGGAACCTTCCCCTTCCTCCAAATCAGTGTCCTCCTCTCGAGAGAACCCTCTCCACCACGTTGAAAGCTGAGGGTGAACCAGTCTCTCTGGGCACTGTGGTTAACACCCTCGGATCTTGCGCAGGGATCGGCGGTCGGAGCCAAAGCGCTTGGACCCGAGAGGGAAGTGTTCTCCGACCGGAATGGAGCCGAAGACGCACTGGCCCCTCGGATCCAACGCATGGCTTTCGGCCCCGAGAGCTCGGATCCGAAAAGGGATCCGACAAACAAGTGGGCATGGCCGGCGTCGAGGTAGCGATAACCACCGGCGCCGACTCCGAGACTCCTCTGATCCGAAGGCTCCGAAACCCAATAGTGGAAGAGTGGATCGGAGAAGGAGCTATCGGGGCAAAAAGTGGGGCTGAACTCCCACCTCCCCCATCCTCTCCGGGGGGGGAGGCAGCAGCACTCCCATTTGCAGTTTGGTTTGGAGAAAGCGACGCATCATCCGGTCCATATCAGCGTCAGAGAGGCTACGGGTTGACCTTGAAGAGGCCACCAAAGCTGGCCGGGAGGGCCGCCGCAACGACCTTGAAGATGGTCAGGCCTCCTTCTCTGGCTCCGGGGAGAAGCGTGGTGAATGGAGCCGAGGGGAGGAAGGCCCGGAGACCTTCTGGAGTGAGGAGAGCAGCTTGGCAGGCGGGGCTGAGGGGGCTGAGTCGGCCCGCCGCTTGTGGCTTCTGTGCCTCTCTCTCTTTCTTTCTCCCTCTCTCTCTCCTATTTTATTTTTTTTTTTTTTTTTTTTTTTTTTTTTAGAGTCCCTCTCTCCCTGGTAAGAAGTGGGAGGTTGAGTCCCAGCCAGGGGAGGGGGGACAGCAGGCTGAGCAGCTGCGGCTGTAGCCACCGAGGGAGAGGCAGAAGAAGCTGACTCCTATCCCTCAGGGCCCGGGGGTTAAAGGCTGCGCAAATCTGGCAACCCGAGGTCAGATGTGGTACCCCCAGGCAGACGACACACTGAGTGTGGCCATCTGCTGGGGATAGCTTATGGCCACACTCAGTGCACTTAGAAAATATGGCCTTTGGGGCCTCTGCTTTGATTTAAAAAAAAAAAAAACACACACACGCCCACACAAACACCTAAGGGAAAGGAGGGGCCTACTAGGATTTAAACTACGAGGGAGTAAATCTCAGGGATTTAAACTATAAAATTAAACTAACCACACACACTAAAAACTAAGAGATTTTAGGCAAAAAACACAAATCGCCTGAAACGCTAGGAGCGCAAACTCCTCCATGACAAAGCCACGGCAAATGAGATCTGTGGATTGGAGGGAGGTAGCAGGGCATTATGGGTAAGGGGAGGAGCTTGGAGCATGGATCTCTAGCTTGGAAAGCTGCCGGCTCAGATCCAGGTCGGATCTGATACCCACAGGTTGATGACCAAATGAAGTTAACTACTTCCGATCAGTTGTTTCTGTGCCTAAGGATGCCCATGTCTATCAGGCTGGCCAGAGAGATGATGGGAAACTGCCTATCCATGATAGCAGGCTCTCCCTGTATGTTTTATTAGGGAAGGGAATGGGTTAATTTGATAGGACTGTGCTAGTAGAGCTGAGACTACAAGGGGGGACCTATGCTTTGTGTAGGTCAAGGTTGATCAATAAGGTAACACTGCTCATCGCGCAGCTGAGTTGCTCTTAGAGCAGCACAAGCTTGGAAGGGTTTTACTGACAGCTCTTTTGGGAAAAAGCTGAGCTTATAGGCTTTTGCATCTATGCAAGGACACTACTAACTGTGAAGAGCAGCACTGTGTTAATGCGAGGCTTAAATATGAGCAAAGAGAAACAAGTTTTAAGCTAACTAGCAGTCAGGAAAGCAGCCTTCCACCAGCAATCCCCAACTCAGACAGGTTAGATCAACACACTTCTGCCACAAGGGTGCAGAAAAAACACCTTAACGTAGAATAGCTGGGTTGGAGCCCAAGCGTAACAAGACCACTGAAACTACCTACAACTAAGATAGTGTAATGCTATGCAGGTAACTAAAAGCAGCAGCAGAGACTGTACAGTTCTTTTAAAGTGCTAAAGAATAGTCACAGTATATAAGAGAAGTGCCAAACAATACTTAGAGCACTACTAAGATAGTGTAATGCAATGCAGGTAACTAAAAGCAGCAGCAGAGACAGTACAGTTCTTTTAAACTGCTAAAGAATAGTCACAGTGTACAAGAGAAGTGCCAAACAATACTTAGAGCACTACTAAGATAGTGTAATGCAATGCAGGTAACTAAAAGCAGCAGCAGAGACAGTACAGGTTGATAGTAGTCTGTCATTCGACACCCATGTAGCTAAAGTAGTTAGGAAGACCTTCTACATTGCCCACCTTATCATGAAGGGATTCTCATCTAGATCAAGGGAGGTCATAGTCTCCCTATACTCATCACTCATCAGACCAATGATTGAGTACAATGCCCCATTCGGAATGTATCTGACCCGACACTTGCAGCAGCTGGAGAGGCCACAAAAGTTCCGGGTCTCAAACATCTGTCCTAACCTTTGCCTAACATACAAGGCCCCAGATTTGATGAATATGCTGATCCGTCAGAGCCACAATGGCCTTGTTCAAGAGAAATCTTGAACAATGGATGGGGCAGATACTAAGGGATTACCTCAGTGTCAATGCTCAACAGAGGCACAGCAAAATAATGGGTATAGTTCCCCATACTAAAGGGGCTTGTAAATGGGCAGCTAGCCTAGTATGAACCTATGAACCTATAAAGAATAGTCGCAGTGTACAAGAGAAGTGCCAAACAATACTTAGAGCACTACTAAGATAGTGTAATGCAATGCAGGTAACTAAAAGCAGCAGCAGAGAAGGTACAGTTCTTTTAAACTGCTAAAGAATAGTCGCAGTGTACAAGAGAAGTGCCAAACAATACTTAGAGCCCTTTTGTGTGCTTCCCAGCTCAGACAGACCACTTAAACATCTACTGCTTCTACATGAATAACCCTAGACTTCCTAATGTAAAAGCAGAGTAAAGGGGTGTCAGGAGTGAAAGGCAGCAACCAACAACCACAAACTTAAAAGATAATGAAATGCTGCCGCAAACAAATGTAAAGGTACGGATATAGCTCTGTACTTTAAACAGCTTATACAAATGTGATCATTCAGTAAAAGAACTTCGCTTTGCATAACTAAGCCAAGAACTTCACTTTGCATAACTAAGCCAAGAGCCACTCAGTTGTGCAAAAGGCACTAAAAATAATGTAAGCTGATTAATAAGCCCTCCAGCCAATAAAACTACATGCAGAAATCTCAAGCATTTCCCAACCTAAACAGACCAGGCTACCTTCCAGTGCACTGGATGGAAAGTCCATTGACCTCTTGATGTAAAAACAAGTGCTTGTTAGAGTGTACAAATGCATTAATTTATCCAGCAGCTAGCTAGGTAATAAATTCAGAGCAAGTACATCAGTAGAACAGACAATGAGAGGCAAAATGCACCGTTTCATTATAAGCATAAGATAAGTGAATACTGGGCTAACTGCCATGGAGACTAGCCAATAACCTGAGGTTAGACTCAAACCCTGTATGTTGTGCTTATGAGGTGAAGATCTTAACCATTTTGCCAACCAACTTTTGCCAGTGGTTTTAAATACAATGCAAATAACAAAAAGGGAGGAGGACACACCTGCCTGATTTCTTTGTTCAAACAGAACATATCATTGAGGACCCCCCCCCTTCATTTTTTTCCTCCAATGCCTCGTATAGCCTTCTAAATTAACCTTATTGTGTCAGGGAATGTAAATGCTTCCATTTCCCTAGTCTTAAAATCTCAGGTTACTCTAATTTCACTGTATCAAAGCCCACCAACAACAGTGGTGTTTTCTTACATTCTGCTTCCCTCTGGATCATCGTTCTATTAATGTCAAATGTTTGCTTCCCCTCCACTCATGTAGCCATTTTAAACATAAACACTTTATAAACATGGTTTAGAATCAAAATGGGCCTGTATGAAGCTGGGTCTGATGGGTCTTTGTAATCTCTTGGTATTACAGCCACCAGAGATTTCTTCCAGGATGTTGGTGCTTCTCCTTTTAAAATACTGTTAAACAAAACCTTTCAGATCTTTATCACTTTCTTCCTCGCTTCCAGAGTTTCACAGTAAAGTATCCATTGTTAATGGGTTGTAGCTTGAGTACTGCTTTGACAGAAATTGGAATTTGTCATTTTTTTGTAGCAGAATCCTCCATTTGTGAATGTCTGGAAACACTAGTTCCAAGAGCCCACCAGTTCTTGTTTCTCACACAATTTGGTTCTTGAAAAATGTACTGCTATTAAGTCAAATAAGTGCCTATGTGGCTATCAGATCAGCAGATGAGACCTGCCATTGATACTGTTTTGTACTGTTCTGAAGTGGACTGAGATGTTGATGGTTGCTGGAAGCACTGAGTGATTCGGACTTTGTTGGCCCAATTTGCATTGATAGTAGCAGCCGAAAGCCCTTTGATACCCTTGGGGGGAGGAAGCCTCCTTACAACGCAGGCATTGCCACATGGATAAACATTCATTGGCCAAATCCAGTCCTGAACTACTTAAGCCAAGTCTAGTAGGTGGCCCCCTCTCCTGTTCACTTCAGAGGATGGTCTCACCTTTGACTAGCAAGGACTTCAGAGTGAGTCTGTCCTTGGGCCAGACTAAAGATATTGGCTGCAGGTGAATTGTTCCTTGGGAGTTGCATCCCAAGGTTACACATCCCCATCTCTGGATGATTGGCTTGAGCCCTCCTACAGACAGCTGTGGTAAGAGCTAGCATGCACACGCATAACTCTCTACTGCTCTAACCCAGCAGTATTAACTGAGGTATGCTAACTAGTTACTATAAGTACTCTTACATGTCAGTATTAACTGAGGTATGCTGACTAATACAGTTACAAGTACTCCTACATGGCAGTATTAACTGAGGTGTGCTGACTAATACAGTTACATGTACTCCTACATGTCAGTATTAACTGAGGTGTGCTGACTAATGCAGTTACAAGTACTCCTACATGGCAGTATTAACTGAGGTGTGCTGACTAATACAGTTACAAGTACTCCTACATGGCAGTATTAACTGAGGTGTGCTGACTAGTTACTATAAGTACTCTTACATGTCAGTATTAACTGAGGTGTGCTGACTAATGCAGTTACAAGTACTCCTACATGGCAGTATTAACTGAGGTGTGCTGACTAATGCAGTTACATGTACTCCTACATGGCAGTATTAACTGAGGTGTGCTGACTAATGCAGTTACAAGTACTCCTACATGGCAGTATTAACTGAGGTGTGCTGACTAATGCAGTTACAAGTACTCCTACATGGCAGTATTAACTGAGGTGTGCTGACTAATACAGTTACAAGTACTCTTACATGGCAGTATTAACTGAGGTGTGCTGACTAATACAGTTACAAGTACTCCTACATGGCAGGCAGTTACAAGTACTCCTACATGGCAGTATTAATGCAGTTACATGTGTGCTGCGTAGTATTGCTCATATAGCTGAGTAGTGAATTGCCCAGTTTGCAGTTTTCCCATTTTTGCAGTTTTAAGTGATAGTATCATATATACAGTTAGGATCAAAACAAAAGAAATAGATTTCAACCAGTACATTTTACTACACCATCTTCGGGATCACTCTCCAATTTACTGTTAAGGAGGGTAATTTTATTACAGTCCTCTTACTTTACACATGTTCATGGCATGGCTGTGTAAGTCTATCACATTTAAGTACTATACCTTCACAGCAGTTGGCTTGGTTTAACTAATGTACCTTGACAGCAGTTGACTTGTTTAATGTGGTTATCTGTCAGTAGAAGTGCTCAGGACTAAGCAGCAGGTAAAATCTTATGCATATTTAGAAATAAACCAAACTAATACTAGTTATTGTCTTCCCCCTCTGCCAACAGTCATTCATAGTCCTACATTTCGGTGAATACATTCTTGCATATAACCCAAGCGAAACATTTTTGGCACACGCACAACAGTGGAAGGGGAAACATTCCAAAACAGAATAGACTTGATAACATTCAGAAGGGTGAGGGTGAAGTAAATACTGCAAAACTTGAATTTCTAGGTAAATAACAATGATTATTATTTGATCACTGATGCGGTACCCATAGCTATAAGGTTGTATCCTGTCCATGATAAAACAGACATCCAGTTTCCAAGTGCTTAAACCATTATTAGCTCACAGTTTTCCAAGTGCTGAAACAAGTTTTCAGCTGAAGCATAGCTGAATAAACTCTGTAGTCTGGGCACCAAGTCCCTTCAGAGCTTTACTGCCATTAAAGAGTTCTCGTCTTGCAGGCTTCCAAGGATCGGCATTTGGCTAGTAGTTTTCCATTGAGTAATCCTTCCACTTTTTATTTCTATGACAGGAACTTAACTTTTTCTGTGGAAATAGTTATTTACATTAAAGAAAAGGGATTTTTATGGCCTGTTGCATGACTTTTAATCACTTTTTACCATGAAGCATGACTCTCTACTTTTGTGGAAAAGTTTACAAAACAAAAGAAGTTATGTACTCACCATAACATTCCATATGTGTTGTCCATTGTCATTCTTCCTTAACATATGGGTTCAGATCCCACTCGGGTGCCGTTCTACTACTCGTGGAAACCACAAACTCTCAAGCTCCTCCCTTACCCATAATGCTGTAGTTTCCTTCCTCCTCCAGATCCTGTTTTCACCCCTCTAAGGTACAATATAGGTATATGCATTATACTATTAAAAATTCCTTTCTGGAGCTCAAAGAAAGGAAACTTGGTTCCTGAGCACTCTCCCACTGTTCCAGAAGTCATCAAAGAAACATTTATAGGGGCTGGGCAGAGTGGCGATGAATGAAAATGGACAACACAGATGGAACATTCTGGTGAGTACATAACTTCTTTATCTGATCTTGTCAATTTTCATTCATTCCTCAACATATGGTACAGAACCCCAGCTACCTGAATCCTGGGTGCACTCTAAGGAAGGATATTCCTGGGTACTATAGAGACAAAGCTGCTCTTCCCCTTGAGACCAGATCCAGTTTGTAATGAGTGATAAAGGTACGAGGGTTAGCCCTAGTTGTGGCTGAACAAATATCCATGGAAGCTCTGGCAAGGAAGGCTGCTGAGGTCACCACAGATTTTGTAGAATGGGCCTTTAAGGGTTTAGACAAGACCAGACCCAACTGTGTTATACACAAAGGAAATAGTCACCCATTTTGATAGTTACTTTTGAAACCGGATGACCCAGTTTGGTTTCAGAAAAGGGGACAATCCGATTTCCTAAATTTTTTCAGTTCTGTGCATATAGAAACGTAATTGCCTGTGAATGTCTAATAAATGTAACATGTATTTGCCTTTGTTGGAGAAATTTGGAAAGTTACAGGGGGATTAATGGTTTGGTTAATGTTGGATCCTGACACCACCTTAGGAAGGAAGGGTTCTTTTAATGATACCCTATCCTTGTGGAAGATCAAGTAAGGAGGCTTCGCAGATGAGCCCTGTGGTTCTGACACTTTTCTAGCTAATGTTGTGGCTATAAGAAAAATCGTCTTTCAAGTCAAGTATTTTAGCTGACATCTTGACGGAGGTTCAAAAGGACTCTTGGTTAGGCCTGCAACACTATGTAATATCCCAAGGTGGAGTGGGGTCCCTGAAGCAGGGCTTTAGTAAAAATGCTCCTTTGTAAAGAGGCATTATAAAGATGTGAAGATGCAGAAATAGAATTATCAATTCCGGTATAGAAATTGGATATAGCAGCTAGCTGGACTTCAATTAGAGATGGACTAGCCCCACCATTGAAAATGGAAGCCAAGAATTCAAAGATCTTGTATATAGATGTCATGTTGTGCCCAAAGGACAAATCTTTTCCATTTGCTGTTGTAGATTCCCCTGGTAAAGGCCTTACGAGAAGATAAAAAGAATGTGGCACTGGAGAAGAGCTTAGGCTGTCTGGCTGTCACTGGATTTAGAAATACCATGCGGTTAACTTGAGGCCCAAGATACTCGGGAGAGTCAAATCTGTCAGTGGATCTAGAATCCAAGATTGATAAACCAGATGAGGCCAAAGGAAGGGAAACCAGATCTGTCAAGACCAATAAGGGGGAATGAGGGTGACTCGGCTCTTCAAACGAGATGCTTTCTGCAGAAAATTGGGGCTCAAGGAAGTTGGAGGGTAAGCATAGAAGAGACCTGGGGGCCAATCGTGAAGGAGAGCATCTCTTTCACTCCCCGGGGGAGGGAATTAGGGCAAAGAACCTGCTGCATTTGTTGTTCAAGGGGGAAGCAAATAGGTCGCAGCATAGCTGGCCCGACTGGTGGGATATCATTTGTGCCACCTGTGTTGAGAGACCATTTGTGCGGTAATATGGGCCTGCTGAACTAGTCTATCACATTGGATCTTCCCGGTATATGTGTTAAATCAATTGAAGATCTTGCCCACTGCCTCACACTCAGGGCTTCTTGACACAAGGGGTGCGATCTGGTTCCTCCTTGTTTGTTGATGTACCAGGGTCTATATTATAAAGACAAAAGTTTACTTACCCGAATACCTAAACGTCCACACATATTCCGCAAACCGCATATACACCGAACGCCCTAAACCGCGAAATTCAAAAAGTCGAACTGTCTTTACTTGTCCCACTCCACCACCTGCTACATACTACCTACACAAACTAAATAAACCACATACATACACTAGCCAAAACCCTACTTCTAACCCTACACTAAATCTTACATATACCACCATGTATGCACTTAACCCGCACCCTAACCCTAAGGTTTGTAACTATTGCACACTTACCTTAAAAAGCTAAACCCAAACAAACTAAATAATCCACACACATACACTTAACAAAACCCTACTTCTAACCCTACACAATCTAACATACATTACCATCTATGCACTTACCTTAACCCACACCCTAACCCTAAGATCCATAACCATCGCACACTTACCTTACGGAGCTATACCGCAGAAGGGCGAACCATGACGATTTGATGTTTCTGCTTTCACGCTTCTGGATGATTGATGTTTTCGTGGTTCAATGAAGACGGGTTGACGTTTAGGCGTTCGGGTAAGTAAACGTTCGTCTTTATGATATAGACCCGATGTACCATACTATGGACAATATCGTCCGTTTGAATCGCGATCATCCTGGAAGGGAGAGAGTTTTGAAATGCCTAAAATACTAGGAGTACTGCTGTAATTTCCAGCACATTGATATACACGTTGGCCTCTTTGTGGGACCATGTGCCTTGAACAGTCTTGCCCAAGCAATGCACCCCCCCCACTCAATCTGGGAAGTGTCCATGGTCACTATGGGCTTGAGTTAAGGAAGGATGAATAGGCAGCCTTGCAAAAGCTGATCTCAGTGAATCCACTACCAAAAGAATTTCTTGCAAGCCTGAGTTATGTTGATCTTGGTGGACAGAGGTTAATGAACCTAACACCACTCTAAGTATTCAACTGCGATACCACCTTTATCATTCTTATAAGAAAAGCGCAGTCCGGGTCTGAACTGTCTGCAAACAGCTAAAGTTAACTGAGTGTGTGTCTACCTGTTTGGGCCAATATTCATGATCCCCTGGAGAGCACTCTGCTTTGTCTTGTAAGCAGCCCCCCCCCCCCCACACACACACACACACTCATGTTCCATTTTCTCTCTTATTCCCTTCTGTTAGCAAATGGTATAACTGATAAATACTGTGTGTTTGTTAGTTTAAACTGAGACCACAGTAGCCTACTGATAAGGTTATCCTGTTTTTCCACCTAAGAAATGGTTAAGAAATGACTTAGTTTCAGAGCAGTCCTTGGTCAATTCTGATTGTTTCTTAAACACAAACTTGTCTTTGCTTTGGCTCATTAGCAGCAGTACAAAAGAACTGCCTGCTCACACCCTTGTTCTCCCCCTCCCCTGTTTATTACCTTAAGCCAGTCCCAAAGTTAATAAATATTACCTGTGGCAGGCACCATTTTTAAAACTACATTCACCCTTTGAGCACCTTATGCTCGGCTCTGCCATAAAACATATTAAAACTGCCTGAACTGGGGCACAGCTAACTGATAGTTTGTGGACATACAGGGTACCTACCTGAGTCTCCACATTCACCATCATATGTTCTTTTATCAGTTTACTCTGTTACCTGATTGTTTCTAGCCCCCTCATAAGAGCAACTAACAGGGTCTCTACCCGCTTCACTCCCCACCCTGCCCCCTATTCCCTCTTGCCCCCAGAGGTCCTACCTTTATTACACTCACAAACCCCTCCCATCTTTCCAATAGCCAACCACATCACTAAACCCAACACTACCTCCTCCATCTTCCCACTACTATCACTCCTCCTCAGCTAACATGTATAAGCATACCATACCTATGCTCACTGCATGCACTCTCCTTGCATATCTTGCATCCTACCAAAACTCCATCATTCCCCCACTCAACCACTACCACTGTACTACTACTCACACCACCACTCATGTGTCACCTTCACTCAGCTCCCCTCCCACCAACTCAAGAACCATCCCTTTGCACCCCCCGCATATTCTAGCAACTAAACATAAAGCATCCGTACAACTTAATATAGTAACCCTCCCACCATACCTATTACCCACAGAGCACAACCATAAAGTTTCCGTAATAAACAAACACATTCAAAAACCGAGAAAACTAATAACCTCATGCCTATCAAAACTAGCCCTAAGTGGAGACATCCACCCCAACCCTGGCCCTACCATCTCCAACCCCAGTCCTCATAATCAGACTAGAAACCACAACTTCTACCATATCACAGCCAATAGAAAGCCAAGTGACTTCCTTGTACTAAGGCTAAATATTAGAAGTATATCCAACAAAGTCCATGAACTCCATGCCACCATAGACTTGTACTCCCCAGATATAGTCATCCTGGCAGAAACCTGGCTAAAACCTCACATTACCAGTGAGCAAATCCTCCCTACTGGTTACGGCATACTAAGAGTAGACTGGCTAAACAAGAAAGGAGGCAGTGTAGCCATTATATTTAAACAGCATCTAAACATCCAGATCTTAAAATCATCAGCTCCACAAATAGGCAATGAAGAAATAATATATACCAACCTCAAAATAAACCAAATCAAAACCATCAACATAATTGGATGCTACTTCCCACCTGGCCAAAACATCCCTCCACTAGAAAACCTCCTCAGCTGGTCTACCCACCATCTCTCCTAAGAAACTATAATTTTAGGTGATTTCAATATTGACTGGCAATCCTATTCTGGCAACCATCTAACCCATCATGTAAACCTTCATGGCTTCACCCAACTAGTCCAGTCTTCAACCAGGATAAATAAAAACTCCAACAAGCACGCTACCCTGGATTGGCTACTAGTCAGTAAGAGCCCCCAGTCATATATAACAGACTGCATATCAGATAGCCTCAGTGATCACTCCCCAACATTCTTACTGAAAAAATGCCTATACCAAGCTAAACCTGTCATCTACTGTCAAATACGTAAAAAACTAAACTTTAACCCACTCACATTCATCTCATCCCTCAAAGAATGTGACTGGCATCCTCTAAAGTACCTCAGTCTTGATGACGCAGTTGAATTTTTTAATACTACCTTCCTGAGCATCCTTAATTACCACGACCCCATAAGACTTTCCAGAACCATGCACAGCCCTCCCCATGGTTACAGAAAACCACTAAGTTAGAAATGAAAAACAGGGATAAAGCCTGGGAGCACTGGTGCAAAACCAAAACCCCCTCAACTAGACAGAAATTCCTTGAACTATGCAATAGTCAAAAAGCTAATAAAATAGGACAAATTCCAATACTACCTAGACTCCTCCCAATACAACCACAAACAATTCTGGTCCTCCATAAACTCCATCCTCCACCCAGGTAAAGTCAGTACCCGTCCTCTAACATCCCTCACTCCTCCGAAAATATTGCTACCTCATTCAACACACACTTCACACAAACCATAGTATCACTAGCTAAACAACACAACCCCCCTCCTCTCCAATCCACACCTTCAACTAGTAATCTCCCCACTGCCTTCTCTTTTTCTCCTGTACCTACCTCCAACATAAAAAAACTCTTAACTAAACTTAAGCCCACCAAATTAGCAGCAGACAACCTCCCAAGTGAATACCTACAAATCGCAGCTGATGCTCTGGCCTACCCCAGTATCCATCTTCATTAACCGATCTCTGTCAGAAAGTTACATTCCCACACTATGGAAAGTATTATATACAACTCCCCTCCACAAAGGCGGCCCCTCCTCAGAACTAACCAATTATCACCCCATAGCTATTCTCTCTCCACTCTCCAAAATACTAGAGAGGTGCATTCACTCTCAGGTCTCAGACTACCTCCTTACTAACAACCTCCTTTCCAGTACTCAGCATGGTTTCCGACCAAACCATAGCACCACCACTGCCTTACTCTCCTTTACTAACACTATCCTTCAGCATAAAAACAATGGCTATCTCTCCTCTGCTGTTTTCCTAGACCTATCTAAAGCATTTGACATGGTCCCACACAACTCATCTCTGTCCTCAATAACCTATCCTTCTCTCAATCAGTCACCAACTGGTTTCAGAGTTACCTGTCTGACAGCCAACAATCCATTGTATGGCAGAATTACGTATCTCCTCAACTACCTGTCTCTATAGGGGTTCCCCAAGGATCCATCCTTGGACCCATACTCTTCTCTATTTTCACCAATAATCTAGCCTCTGCCACCAAACATGGCACACTCATACAATACGCAGATGACTCAGCCATCATCTGCTCAGCCCAGTCCCTACCCAAACTGCAAAAAGTCACACAGGAAGCCTTTTCCTCTGTTGAAACTTGGTTATCCGATGCCCAATTAATACTCAACCCAAACAAAACTAAACTACTCATCTTCCAACCCACCAAACATACTCAAAACAACTCTCACTTGAACATCACAGCAAAATACAACACCACTATACACCCAACAGAACACACCAAATTGCTAGGAGTGGAAATAGACAATAAACTAAAATTTGACATTCACATATCCATGACTATAAAAAAAAATTCCACAAAAACTAGGAGCGTTATACAGAAATAAGCAACTTCTCACCAAAGCAGCAAAGATTTCAGTTGCAAATTCCCACCTTATCGCCACCTTACTTTATGCCTCTCCAATATATACCAACCTAAGGCAATGCGATCTAAACAAGCTAGAGACCTGCTACAACAAAATCGCCAAATTTGCCACAGGGGCATCCTACCGTAATCACCACTGTCTCACTTGCTGAACTGGGCTGGCTTGAACCCCCTCACCTGCTTCAGTGGTATAAACTCACACTCGCCCACAAACTAGTAAACCATCCACTAAATGTCCCATCCCTCCAGAATCTACTCCAACCCTATCACACAACCAGACCACTAAAATCCAGCAACAAAAATCACTTGCAGATCACTAAAGCCAATAACTCTGCTGGTGAAGCACTAATGTTAAGTTGTCAATCTCGCCTTCATTCTTGCTTGATGGGTTCGGAGCCGATCCCTCGGCTCCGACTCGGCACTTGCTAAGCTCGAGAGTCACTTTTACCAGCTCGAGGCAGCCCCATATCCCATGATGCAAGGCGGTAAGTACCCAGATCTCGTTTGCCGCTTCGCTTAGGAGGTCTTCTTTTACCAGCTCCTGGTAAGTTATTCACCTGTGTGAGATTTATGCCCCTTTTAGTTAAAAAAACCTTTATTGATAGTTTTAAGTTTAATTTGTAGTTTTTCTGACAGGAAATCCCTATCTCCTTTAATTTTGTTCGTCAAACTTTTCCCTATCCCATCCCCCCCCCCTGTTAGGGTGTGTGTGTTGGTTTTATAGAATACCTTTTGGTATTTATTTAAGTTAATTTTGACTGGTGTGTGTGTGTGTATTTTTTCAGCACCATGTCAAAAGAGAGGGTCTCAGGTTTTAAGAAGTGTGACTCGTGCTGTCAGAAGATGTCTCTGACAGACGGTCACACTTCTTGCCTGTATTGTCTGGGCCCTCTTCACCTGCAGGACTCCTGTGCTATTTGTCATTCCTTCAGCCAGAGAGTCCTGCAGGAGAGAATAAGCTGATACTTACGGGCCTTCTTAAGCCGGAGGGCTCTCCGGCTAAGTCGGCTCCACCAAAATCAGCAAAATCTTCCAAGGCCCAGGCTTCTGTATCTAAGCCTGCGGCCTCCGCTCCGACTTCGTACTGAGATCGGCTCCGGCTGGAGCCGATTCTGGCTTAAAGCCCGGCACCGATGGCTATCGGTGCCGAATCTGTATTGACCGCCGATGTCGGCTCCGATCGGCTCCGACACCCATGTGGCACAGGCATCGGTGTCGGCTCCGATCAGCTCCGCCACCGTTACTTTGGTGGCTGTATCGGCTCCTGCTTGAGCCGATATCGAGCTTCCTGTCGGCTCCGAGGTCGGCTCCGACAGGATCTATAGTATCGGCTCCGATGGCTCATTCCAGGAAGAGGTCGAGGTCTCCTTCCTTGGAGCGATACTGTCGGCTCGGCTTCACCTCTTCTATCGGGCGGAGCCATCGGAGCCGATCTTCAAGGTCGTCAGGTTGTCAGATCATGACCTAGAGAGTGGTCAGTAGATTACTTAAGTCACAGGTACTGGCCCAAATGTTACACAGTCCGTCTCAACAGGCGACTGTTGGTCCACACCCGTTACAGTTCCTCCTTCAACTCTACCCCAGAGCTTGGAGTTGGAGTCTTCGGGAATGGTTACTGCTACGGCTGGAGGACGGATACCCCCTTCTGTTCCTTCAGCCTCTACTCATATCTCCTCTTCGAGACCTTCCTTAGAGGGATTCGGTGGTCGGGCTTCCATGGTCTCCTCCGAGGAGGTGAGTGGCATCGGACCCTTGTCGAACCCGCTCTTCCCCTTGGAGCCTCGGCCTTGGTGAGCTCGGCTCCGACATCTGCCTCGGAGACTTCCCTTCGGTGGCCCTGGAGTTCCTAGCTCTTGGGCGGGTTCTCTCGGACCTGCCTGGGAGGGAGCATTCGAGGTGATGAAGAGTGTACTGGCCACTGGTATCAGTCAGCAGTCTGTTCCCGTAGCTCCTCCCTCTATAGTACCTGTTGACATCTCTGCCACTTCTCTTGCTACAGGACCCAGAGATCCTCCGCCTCAGGTTTCCCCATTGGGAATTTCCCCCTCTTCCGAGGATTCTCCTGATGTTTCGGAGATCCTCCTAGGAAGAGGGCTTGTAAGAGGAAGCATGTAGACTCCCGAGTCTGTCACTTCGGATACTGACTTTGATGAGTCAGAGGGATCCCCTAGATCCCCCTCTGAGGATGTCTCCTCAGACATCCTAGAACTTCTGAAACAGAGGGGAAACTGGCCCACCAACAATCCCTCTGAGGATGAGTCAGTATACCTAGAGGCGTTTGGATCTCGGCCCTCCACCTCCTGGGTGTCTCCGCCTTTCGACCCCCTTATGCAGGTTATTGCACGAAAGGCGTGGGCAGCTCCTGACTCTGTAGAGCCAGTCCCTAGGAGGCCTTCAAAATTCATCACTGCCCCGAGTGACAAACAATTCCTTACTAAAGGTGTCCCCGCTGATGCCATGGTGGTGGCTGCGGCCACCAAAAAGGAACTTGCAGATCCTTCCGTGCCCGTCCATCCTCCTAATAAGGACTCTAGGACCATGGATAGGTACAGTAAGCGGATGTTTTCCTCAGCAACCTTTGCTATGCGTTCGCTGAATTACCTATGTCACTTTACCAGACTCCAGAGGGATATCCTAAAGGAGCTGGGAGAAGTAGTTCAGGATCCTACAGCTGCAGGGGCTCAAGAAAAACCCCGTTTTCAGCTAGTAACCCTCAATTCCATTGCAAACTCCTCCATGCGGCTAATATCTTATGCTGCGGATGGAGCGAGTAGAGCCGCAGGTACAGGTGTGGTTCTTAGACGCCAAGCCTGGATGCGGCTATGTGATTTTGCGGATCCCTTTAAGGCGTCCTTCACAAATTCTTCCTTTGATGGGTCAGCTTTGTTTGGCCCTCAGGTGAAGAAACCTTGACCAGGTGCGAGCAGGGCGGCAAGACTCTTTCTGCTGTTGGAGTCCGTTTTCCACCCCTTCTAGACCTTATCCCAAAGGACAGAAGGGCGGGAAGATGTGGTTCCGTAAATCCCAAGGAGTCACGCGGATTCACGTGGTCAGTTTACCCTAGAGGCAGAGGGGTAACAACAACAGGCGCCGCTCTAGAGGCAGAGGGGTCCAAGAACCAGGGAAACAGGGAGCCTCTCTCTTACACGCCCCTTCAGCATCCCTGAGATGGTGCCCGGCTGTCCCTCCTTGGAGGCAGTCGGGAAGATTATCACTGTACCCAGAAGCCTGGCATTCTCTCACTCAAGACAAATGGGTACAGTCGATCATATCCAAGGGTTACATAATTCCTTTCGAGGAAAGCCCCTTCCCCTCAAGTTCCCTTCCAGATGTACCACACGGTCTAAGGGAGATTGCAGAGTCAGAAATCAAAACTACTGCAAAAGAGCCATTCAGCCAGTTACAATAGACCATTCAGAGCCGGAATCTACTCAAGGTTCTTTTGGTCCCCAAAAGGGGAGACTGGAGACCAATATTGGATCTCAGCAGACTCAACAAGTCTGTCAGGAAGACAAGATTCCGAATGGTCACTCTTCAGTCAATTCTGCCCTTCTTACAGAAGGACAACTGGATGTGCTCAATAGATCTTCAGGATCGTACTATCACATCAAAATTCACAGGCGCTCCAGGAGATTTCTCCGCTTCGGCTGGGGTCCAGTCATTTCCAGTTCAGAGCCCTGCCCTTTGGTCTCACTACAGCCCCAGAGTGTTCACCAAATGCATGGCAGTGGTCACGGCTCACCTGAGACGTCAAGGATTCCAGGTGTTTCCGTATCTCGACGACTGGCTCCTGTCAGCCACCACCAGGCATCAGCTTATACAAGCCAGGGATTACACAATAGACCTTTGTTCTCATTTGGGCATCTCAATCAACTTGAAAAGTCATCCTTATCGCCCTGCCAGTCTATTACCTTCATAGGCGCAAACTTAAACACTGTTCGGATGTCAGCTACCCTTACAGAACAAAGAGTTTCAGACATTCAGACTCATGTCAGGATCATTCTGGCCAGCAAGAAAATACAGGCCAGAATGGTTCTAAAGGTATTAGGTCTCATGGCTGCGGCCATTACTCTTCTTCCCCTGGCTCGATTCTACATGCGCCTTCTTCAGTGGATGCTGTTCACACAGTGGTCATACCAGCAACTTCCAATCGTCACCAGATTCTGGTGACACAGACATGCAAAGAGCATCTTGCTTGGTGGATCACATCGTCTCAGGTTCACCAAGGCAGGTACTTTGTACCCCCATCCCCGATAGCCACTGTCACCACGGATGCCTCCCTGATCGGGTGGGGGGGTCATTATCAGGGCAGGATGGTTCATGGGGCGTGGCAGCCGTTCGAGTACCATCTGCACATAAATGTCCTGGAGATGAGAGCAGTGCTTTTAACGTTGCAAGCCCTCAACGACTTTCTTCCCGTAGGGACGATTGCAGTCCACACAGACAACATGTCTGTAGTTTGGTATATCAACAAACAGGGCGGAACCAAGTCCTACCCCTTGTGTCGAGAAGGGCTCAGACTATGGCAATGGGCGATCTCCTCTCATCGGTTTCTGGTAGCAACGCATATCCCTGGGAAAACCAACATTATAGCGGACAGATTGAGCAGAGCTATCCTCATGCCTCACGAGTGGTCTCTCAAGCAATCTATAGCGGAAGAGATTTTTCTGGAATGGGGTCGTCCATGTTGCGATCTTTTGCTACTCCCAAAACAGCAAATGTCCAGACTTCTTCAGCCTCTTCCCTCTATCAGGCCATCCCCCCAGAGACGCTCTGACCCAGGATTGGCCCCAGGGACTTCTTTATGCCTTCCCACCATTTCCTCTGATCCCTCAGGTGATCCAGAAAGCTACCGTTTTGAGAGCCAAATTGATTCTCATTGCCCCTTACTGGCCTCGACAAGTTTGGTTCCGTTCCTCCATCATCACCTTTTGGTGCAGCCGTGGCATCTGGACCCAGTGCCAGACCTTCTGATTCACCAATCGGGTCAGCTGCACCGGTCAGTCCCTTCTCTCAACCTCACAGCATGGTTGCTCCACTTCCTTCCTTAGCCAGGCTTCCGTTGATCTCTAACCCAGTTAGAGACATCATAGTAACTTCTAAAATCCTCTACCAGGAGGATTTATACAAGCAAATGGAAACGTTTCTCTTATTGGGCTAAGGCCCAAAATATTGATCCTTTTACTGCCCCGTTCAGGCAGTCCTGGACTTCTTAGCAGAGATTTTTCATGCAGGCTCCTCTTCTTCCACAGTCAGAGTTCAATTGGCTGCTATTTCTAATTTTCATGTCGGGATAGCAGATCATAATATTATGTCCCATAGGCTCTGCAGGGCCTTCTTGAAAGGAATTTTCCTACTAAAGCCTCCAATCAGGAATCCTCCTCCTCAGTGGGATCTAAATTTAGTGCTGACATCCTTGATTCTTCCCCCCCTTCGAGCCAGCTGTTTCTTGTTCCCTGAAATATCTTTCTTGGAAAACTTTATTCCTAGTGGCTATTACATCTGCCAGGAGGATGTCTGAAATTCATGCTCTTTCGGTTCGACCCCCCTATTTGGTTTTTCACAAAGACAGAGTATCTTTGAGAACTAATCCATCCTTTTTACCTAAGGTCGCTTCAAAGAACAATCTGAATCAATCCATTGATCTCCTGTATTTTTCCTAACTATTCAGATAGAGCTGAACAAAAGCTACATTATCTTGATGTCCACCGTCAACTTAGATATTATTTGGACAGAACAAAAAAATTTAGAAAATCTGATCAACTTTTTGTTTCCTATGCGGATAATAAAAAGGCCTTCCTGTTTCTAAAGTGACCTTGTCCAGATGGCTTTCTTCGGTCATCTCGAAATTTATCGCTCAGGGGAAAACAGCTGTGCTCAAAACCTAAAGCACATTCAACTAGGAGCTTAGCTACTTCTACAGCCTTTCAAGCTAGACTTCCTTTGGACACTATTTGTGCAGCGCCACTTGGGCTACTCCTCACACTTTTGTTTCCCATTACAAATTGGACTTGGCCTCCAGGGACAGAGCCAGTTTTGGCTCTACAGTCCTCAAGAGTTTGTTCCATTGAGCCACCCAGGATAGAGGTGCTAGGGGCCTTGGTCCCATCAAGCAAGAATGAAGGCGAGATTGACAACTTAACATTAAGAAGTTATGTACCTACCATAACGTTCCATGTTAGTTGTCTTCTCTCGCCTTCTTTCTGCGACCCTCCCTCCTTCCCCTGGCCTGGACAGACCTTGTATAAGAAACTGTTATGCTGAAGACCATTCAGACCTGGTCCTTCTTCCATCTGTAAGTTTTCTTTCTTCCTTTGGGAAGTATTTTATGCTTGGTGCTATTGCCCTTTGTTAGCAAACGAGATCTGGGTACTTACCGCCTTGCATCATGGGATATGGGGCTGCCTCGAGCTGGTAAAAGTGACTCTCGAGCTTAGCAAGTGCCGAGTCGGAGCCGAGGGATCGGCTCCGAACCCATCAAGCAAGAAAGAAGGCGAGAGAAGACAACTAACATGGAACGTTATGGTAGGTACATAACTTCTTATTCTCTTGCATCATAGCCAAATTATGGAACTCCCTCCCACCCACAATTACCTCCATACCATCATGCACCCACTTCAAAACTTTACTAAAAGTGCACCTAAAAACATGCTGGCTATGCCTTTGCAACTCCCACTCTAATATCACCCACCCCATCCACCCACTACCTTTCTTTCCACCCCACTAACTACCTTGATTATAGCAAGCTTGGATGCTCATAAGCCTACTACTTATTATACAGCAGGAACTTCTTATTGTAACAATTGTTAATGTCTGTTATGTACTTCGCAGATAAAGATTTTAGTTATCTACTGATGTACTATGTTCGTCTGTAACTATGTTTGTAATTGTTAATTGCTATGTTAATCAAATTGTTAATTGCTATGTAAATCCAGTGTAACTGCTGTTTGTGTATTTTAACTGTTGAGCTTTTCTCCCCGGGCCTCCGCTGAAAATGGACCTTCATCCAGTCGGACACTCCCGGTCAACAAATGTAAATAAATAAATGTAAGATGGATGACTGGGTTGCCAATGTACATTGCAATATTCTCATATGGTACCTTGCCAGTAGAAATAGAATGATCGCCTCTGACATGGACCCCAGGGTCTGTAATACCTTGTGGGCTGGTAGCGATGAACTCTGAATTATCCTGTGGACTTGGAATCTAACGGTTTGAACCCTCGGCAAGGGCAGCGAGACAGTCATTGACGTATTGAAATTGGCTTCTGTGAACTCTAGTGATTGCAAAGGTTGAAGGTAAGATTTCTTGTAGTTTATTGTGATACCCAGGTTGGAACAAGCTTGGGGTATATGGTCTTGAGCTGTTATCAGTAAATGCTTGGTCGAGACGGTAAGGAGCCCATCGTCTAAGAATGGAAACACACTCTGAATCCTTAGTCTAAAGTGAGCTACTACCACTGCCATGCATTTGGTAAACACCCTGGGGGCTGTGGTGAGACCAAAGGACAGTGCTCTGAACTAGTAGTGACTGGCTCCTAGCCAAACGCCTGAGCATCTCCTGGCCAGTCTGTTCAAGTTTATGTGAGAGTACGCATCCTGGAGATCTATAGACCGCATCCAGTAGTCTGTGTGCAGGAAAGGCAAAATGGACTGAACCGTGACCATCTGGAACTTTGTATGCTGAACTGACTTGTTCAGAACATGAAGATGAAGGAAATAAACGCCAGGAACCAAAATGCAAAGAACAAGGCAGGAAACCACTGGATAAACACTTTATATAAGTAAAGCTTTCGGATACAATCCTTTCTTAATACAAAACAATGCATAGAACCAGCTCTTTATATATAGGTCCAAATATATCACATGACATGCAGCCAAAATCACATAAAGTGTTTATCCAGTGGTTTCCTGCCTTGTTCTCAGAACATGAAGATCCAAGATTGGTCTCCAATCCTCTCTTTTCTTTGGCACTAAAAAAAACTCAAGAGCATTCCAGAGCCTTGCTGGTCTGGGGGGAACCTCTTGGATGACTCTCTAACAGCGTTTGTATTTCCAAAGCTGCTGTTTTCCTCTGGTTGAGTGGACCTTCGGAACTTTTGTTCTGTAACGGTGGTGGTAGAGAAAAGGGAATTATATAGACGCTGGAAATAATTCTCTGCACCCAAGTATGTTTTGTTACGTCTAGCCAGCCTCTCTGGTGCAGGGATAAGTCCCCATCTGCCTCCAGAGTAGGACAGTCAGGTCTCCTTTCAGGAGCCCTGATGGGCTTGTCAGAGAGAGAATCTCTGGACCTTTGGTTCTGTGGGCCATCTCTGCCTCGTGGGTGGCATCTTCTTTTGGAGTTCCGTCTTCTGCTTTGAAGAGAACATTCTACACTTGTATCATAGATAGGACCCTGGTATTTCCTGAACCACATCTTTCAACCACCTCATTGATTCCAGGAAAAGGTTCTTTGAGGAGTCACAAATGTACAACAGCAGACGAGCCCTCCCATCTTTCTCACACCTGGAGAGTGTGTCTTTAACCTTGGGGCGAAATTACTAACTTCCGTCAGGAGGAGTATTGATGAAGGATGATTTTGCAGAAATCAGACAGACTCCTCCAGGCATGCCTCCTAATGGAAATGTCTGAACCCACCACTCTTGAGGCTCCCTTAGCTGCTTGGAAAATGAGCTTCACAGATGAGTTTGAAATGGACTTGAAGGGTGGCTAACTGTGAAGCAACAGAAGCCTCTGCTTCAGCAGTACTAGTCCCTGAGAGGGTTTTTGAGAGCTCTTTGATCAAATCCCTCTGCAGTCTGGTGAGGTGTGCCAAATAATTCAGGGACCTGTGAGCAAATCGCTGATGCATCTGTCCATCACCCTAGACTCCCTGTTAGGGGATGGACAGATTAACTCTGTTCCATGAGGTTTTATTTGGTCACCGCCACCATGACCATAGCATGTACCAGTACTCCTTTGTTCCAGCATTCCCTTCCTTTACTTGGGGCCAGGATCCTATCTGGCCCCTTGGGGATTAGTTCTACAGAATCTAGTTCCTTCCACATCCGCTGAGAGATGAAATCAATGAGTTCATCAGCGGGCAGAGTTCCTTAGCAGGTAGATTGGACAGTACAAAAGCCTCAATAAATACCGATTCCTGTTGAGAAGGGTTGTGGGAGAACCAACCGCACCGTTTCAGGATTTCTGTAATGTGTTGGGGACCCCTCTTCATCAAAATCCACATCTTTCGTGACTAACTCCTGGGGGAGTCCAACTGCCTTCTCTTGCACTTTCTCTTCCTAGGGACCTCTTAGGTGGAATGTTCTGGAGAAGTAGTGGAAGAAATAACTACACCCTGTGGGGCCGGCTGCCTTGTGGAGTAGAATGCTGAGGCTTACAACACAAAGACATCTGAGAAACAGAAGGGGAGGTCCAAAGGGGGGGGGCTGTCTGATCTCCAGACAAGAATACTGTCTACCACCTCAAAGGCAGAACACTCAGGAGAGAAAGAAACCATCAGAGCCGAGCAGACAAGCTTCTGGACTGACTATTCCATCAGATCCGAAGACAGCACCCCTGAGGCAGGAGTTGGAGCTGAACTATTGAATGCCGAGGCTCCGAAAGGCAGAGACTGCTCTGATAACTTCAGAGACTACTCTAACCCCTTGGATCTGACAATGAAGTTTTGGCTCAGAGAGGCCTCTAATTCCTACTTGCTCAGAGAAGACTTCAGTTCCAAGGATAAGGGTATCTTCTGATCCAGAACAGGAGGCATCTGGATACTGGGATCCAAGGACTCCAAAACCAAAGGACAGATTGGAGTAGGAGCAAAAAGAGGTGGAGTCATACTAGTTAAGGTCTTCAGACCCATTGGGATAGGGTCTGGGAGAACTCCAGTCTGAATTTGTCGAAAGAAACTTTCCCTCTCCACATGCACTTCTGTGAGACTTCTGGAGGAATGGGAAGAGGCGATGGAGGAAGAATGATGTCTTTCTAGGAATGGCAAAGGGAGCCAGGATAGGACTGGATTCAGAGACGATGAATATCTGGTCTTGGGAAGTAGTTTAGACACCAAGGGATTACGATCCGAAGAGATGGACCTAGTGTCTGAAGTAGTGGGATCCGAATATTTGTGATGTCAGATCCGAAGATTTTTTACTCTGTTCAGCTCTGAGGTTGGATCCGAGGAAGAGTGTGAAGAGCTAGCCTGATCAGAAGACCTTTTTCTTGCCTCTTTTTTGTCTGATCTGGAGAGTTGAACTCCAGAAAGATGCTGGAAAGGCCGATGGCATGAGCTCTTTATCAGTTTGTTTTTCCGGTCCACAAGAGTTCGTGGATTAAATGGTTTACATATAGGACAAGACAGCCTGTAAATGCTCAGGTCCTAAGCAATGTACACACAATGCATGGGTGTTAATGGAATCTTGTGCCCACATTTACAACACTTCTTAAAATCTTAAGGTTGCTCTGCCATGACACCTCTAGCAAGAATGCAGCAACTAACTTTAACAAAAATTATACACTATGTAAAAAGGCAGAGGACAAAACTTTTTTTTTTTCCAAAAGACTAACAAAAGTGGTAACTGACAAGATACCGGTAAGTGGTAAAGGAAAACATACCAAGAATGGTAACTGTAGAAATAACTGACAAACGGTAAGAGTAAAGGGAAGAGTAACTTTAGGAAGAAACTTTAGAAGATACATAAAAAAAAAAAAAAAAACACTTATTGTGCTGGAAATGGAAATTACGCTTGAGAGCTGTAGTTCCTGAAGGTGGCAGATGTGATGTGGGGAAGGAGGGAAAGTATACAATATGGGTAAGGGAGGAGTTGGAGAGTTTGTGGTTTTCACGAGCTGTAGAACAGTGGCCGAGTTTGATTCAAGCCCATATGTTGAAGAATGAATGAAAATTGACATCCGATCTTAAGTTTACTTCATTTTTCTTAAGTAAATCCTGTGATAACTTGCTTTGGGTGGTTGTGGTAAGTATGTAATGTGTTTTTCATTGTGTTTCAGGTGAAACCAATGCTTAACGATTTTACTGACAATCCTATCAGTCATTCAGCAAGATTACAAAATTACCCTATTTGCAAGGACTTCCTGATTTTTGGCTCAACTATGGAGCAACCTACTTGTTCCTTGGTACCTTTCTCCTTTTAGTCACAAAAAGAAGAAAATTTCCAAACAGCGGGCTAAATTTGCCTTAGCCACCGATAGGCAACTCTATTTTGGCCTTTTATGGTTCCTCAGGGCATTCGGCTTCTTCCTTGGCGCGCTCTGGTGTAGTTCTTTCAACCACAGTGGGCTATGCACGTCCTTTGTGGCTCTTGGAGTGCCCTTAGTAGTCAAGGTAGAACAACTATTGTTGATCTTGGAGGAAGAAGCAAGGAATGTTTCTCTGCCTAGCTGGACTGGGTGACCTGTCCCCAGGTATGATTTGGCTAACAGTAATCTGTGTGTTTCTAAAGAAATTTCTGACAAAAAGGCAGGAAGTTACATTTCTCTTCCTGTGTGTCTGATACTTTGGGCAGGATTGATTTGTTGGTCTTAGTTCAGAGTGTAATGCAGTCTCTTGACTCTCCTGTTTCTGGGAAAAAGAAAAAGGAAGTCTTTGAACAGGAAGATGTTTTTGAGGGGACAATGTCTGCTTTCTCATCAGGCAAGTGATTCTAATTCTAAGGAGAGTATGTCCTCTGATGGTCCCTTAGAAGAATTTTCTTTTTCTGATAATTATATTCCACAATCCTTGAAGAAATACTATGATATATCACAACTGGAATTTCCTGAATCCATTCCTGTTCCTCCTGCTCTTCCAGCATCAAGAGGATACGTTAGTTACAGCCTGCCCTGCTGCCCCTTAGAAAGTAGATGGATTGTATAAAGTTCCTCAGTCATGTGTGTATTTTCCAGTCCCAGATCTGACCATTCAGTGATTTCTTTGGTAAACCCTGCTGCTAAACATCTGGTAAATGTTACTCCCTCTCCCTCTGATTAGTATGGGAAAGCTTCTTATAGATTTGGGAAAATGTATATACCTCTGCTACTGTATTTAGAATTTTTTTATTCTCAGGCTCGTATATTAAGTGTTACTATTGTATCATTTGAGTATATGGGAAACATTATAGCCACTTCTGAGGAAAATCTTTTAGGAGTAATTTATTACTTGTGTCTTCGGTGACTAAACACACACTGAAGTATGTTTGATTCAGCTGATGCCTCTTCTAGAGCTGCTGCTACTGGACCTGTTGTGATCAGGTTTGTTTTATGTACGCAGAATACCTGAGGTTGCTAAAACTGAAATTTCGAACTCTCCTTTAGATAGCAAAGTGGTATTTGGTTCATCTGTTACTGAGGCCCTGAAAAATTGTGATGAAAGGGGGAAGCTGTTTTTTTTTTGGGGGGGGGGGGGGTATTCAATTTTTTAGCCTTCCTTCTATATACTTATAAAGGTTTCACACCCACCTCTAGGTTTTAAGCAAGCAGACATTCAAAAACAATGAAATAGGAGGCTGTAAAAAGTAACTAAGTCCCTCAGAAACAAGAACAGTGCAACAAGTCTGAATGAATATCTGCTAAATGCACCCCCTTTCCATTCAGGCAAGTCTTTAAATCTCCACCAAAGGATAACCCATTTGTCTTTGTAACTAGATCATGTCAGACAAACAGGTTCTGAAAGTAATGCATCAGGGATACAGGTGGCAGTAAAGTCCCTTCCATCTTTTCAGGGGATTCCTCATCCATCAGATCAAGGAGTCTTTTCTTTCCTGTCTTTCAGCAAATACTGACTCAAGGGACTTATAGAAGCGGTCTCCTTTTCTCTGAAAGGGAAAGGTTTTTATTCCAGCATGTTTTTGGTACCAAGGAAAGAAGGCTCTTGGAGACCAGCCTTGGATCTATTCCAAACCAGTCTGTGAAGATCCCAAAGTTAGGTTCTGTCACTTCACAGCCTGTTGTCCCTGATTCCACCTTTGTGTTTTAGTAACCCTAGATTTAAAGGATGCTTATCACATTCATTTAGCCTTATATACACTTTTGGGGTGTCCACTGCCCCAAGGGTATTTAAATAGCATCTAGCCTCACTCGTAGCATATTGCAGACTGCGAGGTATTGACATTTTTCCTTGTTTGGATTTCAAAGTGTCAGGAATCTTTCACTTGGTTGGGAGATCTCTTTCGGAGTGGGGTTTCAAGATAACATCCAAGCAGTCCTGTTAGACTCCTCAAGGGATTGTTTTCCTGTGGTGTCTCTTAGATATCTCCGTTCAGAAAGCTTTATTTCCACAGTTGTTGATCTGTACTTAGAGCTTTTCCTGGGTTTTTCCACTCTGTCCAAAGCTTCAGCAGCGGAATTTCTCAGAATACCTGGATTAATAGTGTCAATTATTCTCATGGTCCCACTGGCCAGAATCCAAATGAGAGAGATTCAGTGGTCCCAACATCAACACACCTTGTCTTTCCAGATTCCTGTATTAGGATTTGTAAAAAGGGGACTTTTGTGATAGAGAGATCAGTTTAATCTGAATCTAGGTCTTCTTTTTTTGCTTCAGTCTCCAGCACAATCTTTCATTACAGACTCCTCAGACTTTACTTGGGGAGGAGCATCTGTGGGGAGTAAAAGTGCAAGGTCTTTGGAACAAAAAGGACAGACCAAAACACACATGTAAAATAGATGGTGGCAATAATAAATGCTCTTGACTTGCTCAGTCATGTATGGTCCCCTGGACCATTGCAAATGATACAGGTACCATAGTGAAGTCGTGCATAAAGCAAATAATTTGAGTATAATACATAGAGAAATGTCCACAGTTTGACCACACACCCTTCAGCATAGCCCATATATAACCCTGCATAAATCGTTATCTTTGTATCTTTGCACTGTCATGTGGTGAATCTCATGATCCGTAGTTGGGGACAAGACACCTGTGCCTAACCTGCACAACAAATTACTGTGCACTAGCCTGTCAGAGGGTTTGCAGTGCTGCTGCCACTGGCTGGCCATTGTTTGTGGGACAAAAGACAGACGAAGCTGCACTGCCACAGTCGGTCAGTGGCTGTGGCAGTTCACACCAGACTGACATTTGATCATATTACACAGAATGCAGTAGGCTTGTGAACATTCAGCATGTAATAACAGGCTCATACTGAACACTCTCGCCCCCTGCAGATTTGTCCAGGCAACAAAAATGGCCTGTGAGCAGGCCAAACATTCACTGAATGATTGTCTGCTTCTGGGGTGGGGCAGTTTACTCCTCAGCAGCTCCTTGCAGGTTTCAAACTGGGATCATTAGCCAGAGGTCAAGTCCTGCATCATCTAGAAAGCAAAACCAGGAAAGAGATGCAGAAGGAAGGGGATTAGTCGATAGTACCTTATGTTGTAATATAAACACATAAATGGCTGGGTTTAACATCACTACCATACATTGACCTGCCTACTAGGTGATCATTAGGGAACTGGTCATGTAGGAAATGGCAGTATATCCAACTTGTGTGCCATATGCCAGTTGTAGTAATCTTCCTGTTGGCTACTGGTTCACAAATCAGGACATGTACTGTGCTCCATTCAGGAGGTCAGGATGTTGATCGGTGGGTTTTCTTCGAGTATATATTTGAGATGGGCATTTGATGGAATGGTTACCCTTCCTTGGGCATTTGATGGAATGGTTACCCTTCCTTGGGCATTTGATGGAATGGTTACCCTTCCTGTTACATTATCTCTTCCTTTATGATCCATATAGGGCCCTTTATAGCCACATGGGTGCAGTGTGTATCACACCAGACACCTCAGGGAAGAGTACCATTCCATAGGAAGTATGCAGGTGGCACCGGGAAATGGCCATGCTCATCCATATGGGCCAAATGTACATCAAGGACCTGATGTATCCTTGAGTCAAAAGCCTGTGAGATTCCCACGGTGTCCTCAGTCTGAAAAGTCCCAGTGGCGAATAATAGCGGTTTATTGGGAGGCATAGTGATGCACTGGTTAGTGTTGTCACTTCACAGTAAGAGGTTCTCCGGTTTGATTCTCAGCTGGGGTGCCTTCTCTGCGGAGTCTGCATGTCCTTCCTGCATTGGCATGGGTTTCCTCCCACTTTCTAAAGACTCTGTCCTAGCCAAACTGTCCTGGTCAATAAATGTTTAAAAAAAATAGTGAGGGGCTGTACATTTCCTGGAAAACACGGGGATGGGAATGTCATGCATTCCGCAGTTTACCCTTTTATGGACCATGAAAGCTAACCAAAGCCCTTACTGTGTAGCCCTGTCCATTCTAAATCAGATCAGTAAAAACTCCTCAGCAAAGTTCATCCAGGTTGTGCTGTACCTGTTTCTCCACCTAGACCAATGAGCACCGCTGATCATTTTCGGTGCAACAGGATCAAGCAGCCAGAGTAGGAAAAAGTAAGACTTTCAGCAAAACTGTGCATGTTCACTGATTCAAAGAGACTGGAAATTATATTTGTCTTAGAACTGCACATGGCCCAGTTCTGCATCACAGATTGCCTGTGAATCGCAAAAAAATCAGAGAGTCTCATTTGCTTAAGTAAGTCACACAGTTGACATGCTGTCATTTGCATTTCATTCCCTCATTTGCATAAGACTAGCATACAATTAACATGGGCTCATGTGCATTTCATTCTCTCATTTGCATAAGACTGTCTAAACCAGTTTTTAACTATATATATATTTATTTATTGCATTTGTTTACCGGGAAAGTCCACTGGGCCTGAGATAAGCCCATTTTCAGTTGAGGCCCAGGGAGAAGCTCCACATTTAGTTACATACAGAGAATTATCACGCAACAGAGTGTATAAGACAATAGAAGGGAATAAAAATAAAATAACGGCATAAAATAATAACTGATAATGACATTGTATACATTTGGTAACATCGGTAAAGGATCGTCTATTATCATGATGTGTTGCTTGTTATTAAAGGTTTTAATGTACAAGCGAGAATGGTAGAGTTAAGAAACACTTTAAGGGGTAAAGAAGGTGATGGGAGGCATAAGATGGGGATAGCACAGGTTAAAGGTTAAAGTAATGGCAACGTGAAATTGATAAGAATGAGAAATACAGAAGATAGATTAGTTATGGAGCGAACTGTAGGAAGGAAGGGGAGGATTTCGAGAGGGGTCAGGTTTTGAGATGGTCAGTAGGGGTGCAGGTGCATAGCCAGTGTGAGGAGAGATGGAGTTTAAGGGATTTTTTTAAATGTTGTAGGATGAGGGATGGCCCTGAGTGAAGGAGGAGATTATTCCATCGCTTGGAAATGGTAAACGAATACAACATTTGGCCCGCAGAGAACTTAGGCTAATCGATGTTTAATAACATTTTGTTTTCTGATCTATGTTGTTGATTAGGATGGTATGTAGTCAGAATATGGAAGAGGGATGGGCAGGCTGCTGGGTGGTAGATAAGTTTATGGGCAAGTAGTAAGTTGTAGATATATGAGCTGATGGGGGAATTCAAGACAAGTTAGCTGATGTAGTGCGGAACAATGATAGGTGGAGAATTTAGCATTTGCAGCAAATTTGGCAACTTTGTTTGTAGCACGTGTTGAGAGTAGTTTTCAGAGGACTGAATATTGGTAAGGATGGGGGTGCCATATAAGAGAGTTGGAAACAGAAATTATGAGGCTAGGCCCTTTTTAGCAGAGAAGCTAAGAAAGTAGTTATGCCTATAAAGGGCTCCTAGTTTTTGATGTTTTTTTATTTGATGTTATAGACATTAAGGTCAAAGGATAAATTATAGTCAGTGGTGACACCAAGCAATTTTGTACTAGGAATTACTTCAGTAATAGTATTTTGGGAATGAATAGAGAATTTAGATTTGTTGAGTGGGCTGGATTTTTGGGGGGTAGATATTAAGAGATTATTTTTATTTGCATTGAGGGTGAGATGGTTCTGTGACATCCAGGATTCTGTTGAGGTAAATGCCCTTTGAGTAAGTTGCTGTTGTACAAAGGCAGATTTAGACGAGCAGATAATAGAATCGTCTGTGTATTGGATAACAGTACTGTGGGTAGAAGTAGTGTGGAAGACATTGATGAATATACTGAATAAAAGGGGACCTAGAATGGAACCCTGGGGTACTCCTGGACTAGTATTGATGAAAGGGGAGGAGGAGTGCTGCCAAATAGTAGATTGTTGACTATTACTGAGATTTGTGAAACCAGTGAAGGGTGGGTGTTGAGCCCAGCTGAAGGAGGCAAGGCTGAAATAAGCTATCAGGATCAGCACTAGGCTTGTAGTTATCAGGTGAATTTAAGTCTAAACACAAATAAATGAGGCAAAAAACAAGGTTTGGGACTAGGCTTTTGTGTAGGCAAGGGTTAAAGGTAGAAAGCAACGCACTTGTTTGGGAATGTGGCTATGTATATTTGTATTGCTTTTAATTAGTTTATTTCCTGTAACTTTGGGTTAGGTGTAGTGTTGGAGATAGTTTACTCAGTGATGCACTGCCATCTAGTGGCAAACGCAGGGAATCGCGTCAAATTAACCTGAAATGCCGAAACATAATTGGGGAAAAATGTCTGGAAATATAGGGGAAGGTCTGTGGAAGTGTGCAAGCCACAAAACTAATGAAAAATACAGTGAAATAGTAACTGAAAACAGTAGGCAAGCGCCTACACTTTATATAGCTTGGAAAAAAAGGTTGTCCCTGTTGATTGAAGGGAAGGTTTCACAGGTATCCTACAGGACGCTATCCAGATAAGATTGTATACAACAGTAGGATAGGAAGGGGCAGCACATGTTATTTTGGGTGTTTGTCCAAGACTTTATCTAGCCTGAGAAAAAGTTTGCCCCTGTTGATTGGAGGGAGAGTTTCACAGGATGCTATCCAAATAAGATGGTATACAGCAATGGGATAGGAAGGGGCAGCCCATGTTATTTGGGGTGTTTGTCCGAGTGGAAAGCACACAACGTGGGGACCATGGAGATGCCTAAGCTGCAGAAAAGGGATTTTGCTGTGCAAAAGTGCTGCTTTTATCTTTTAGCCGCTTCTAGCTTGCGTGTGACCAGCTCACATACCCACTGCGCTTAAGTGAAATGAATATGAATGCCACCTTCTCTTTAAATTACTAAAAAGTTTCTCCATATTCGGAACAATTGAAAAGTGAACAGTAAAAAACAGAAAGATACGTAGTATAGTTCATCTGTCATAGAAGCCTGCTTATTCATGAGATTTTGTGTATTGTTTCATTCACATAAACTGTTGTAACTGCATTACAACAAAACAGAATTAGGTCCACTGTTGAGTACATTGTTTTATATCTTAGGTTTTTTTTTTTTATTCCTGCAGATACACTTTACTCTTGCAGACAGCAGGATTCTAGCTTGTACCCCTTCAAACAGTGCCGCTGATCTACTGTGTGTGCGTTTGCATGAGACGAGCCTGCTGAGGCCTGGAAGTATGGTGCGAGTTAATGCAACAACTCGAATGGAAGAGGTAGGGCTAGTCCAGACTGCATTAATGCAGTCTATTGTTTGTTTTGGAAGATAATGTGCATCTTTTTTCCCCTTGTTTTGACAAGGGTGTCAGTTTTGACTGTATATGTAATGTATGCTGCCCTTGCATTTTAAGTGCAGTTATCTGGTTATTGTTTGGGGAGGTATTGTAAAGACTGTTTTCACTGTAAAGTGGTAGTTTTGTTGCAGTCCTTTTTTTTTTTTTTACCTGCCAGCATTACATCATAGAATTTCATCACACTAACTGAAGTCTTTATGAAGCCCTTCCCTTGTTAGTATATTGGAGAAGAGCCTTGGATAACATTGCTCTAATATATTGACTTGTGGGTTGTAGCTACTTGAAGGTGAATCCACAGCCTGTCCCAGATACTTTAGCAGTAGATTATGGCCCCTTGCTGCCAGAACTAAGTGGCTAAATGTTCAATTAGCCATGACAGCTGACAACAGCATACTTGACAGGAAAAGAGTAAGAAATGGGGGTGCTTCCAGATTCTTTAGACAGTCTGAGTACCACCATCTCATTTGTGCCCCGCAATGTGTTATTGTTTTGAAGTGTCTTTTCACAGCTTTCAGGATCCGATGTCAAACGTTTTCTGCAGTGGAAAACTTTTGTGATTTTCTGTCTGATGTACTGACCTCAGCACAGCTCCGAAATTTTCCTAGCTGCTGCATTTGAGCACTTAACTACTTGGTGTCCTGTCAAATGTTCTGACATCTTATTTCAGCTTAGCAGTGCCCACTCACTCCTTATACACCTTGTGTCATCCTAGCAGGGCACTCCTTGTACACCTCATGTCAGCCTTCCTGGGCACACTCAGTCCTTGTACACCTCGTGTCAGCCTTGCAGAGCACGCTCAGTCCTTGAACACCTCGTGTCAACCTTGCAGGGCACGCTCAGTCCTTGCACACCTTGTGTCAGCTTAGCAGGGCACGCTCAGTCCTTGTACACCATGTCAGCCTTGCAGGGCACGTTCAGTCCTTGTACACCTCGTGTCAGCCTTGCAGGGCACGCTCAGTCCTTGAACACCTTGTATCAGCCTAGCAGGGCACGCTCAGTCCTTGTACACCTTGTGTCAGCCTAGCAGAGCATGCCCAGTCCTTGTAACCTTGTGTCAGCCTGGCAGGGCACTCTCACTCCCTGTACACCTCTTGTCAGCCTTGCAGGTCACACTCACTCCTTGTACACCTTGTGTCATCCTAGCAGAGCATGCTCAGTCCTTGTATACCTTGTGTCAGCCTGGCAGGGCCCGCTCATGCCTTTACACCTCATGTCAGCTTTGCAGGTCACGCTCACTCCTTGTGTTTGCAGTTTCTTTCTTGCTTCTCACACAGTTAAGATTTTTAATATACAGAATACATTATAAAGGACCTAGGTTTGATACCTAAACTGTGTCAGTCTTAGAACTCTGCTGTGGTTGCAAGGTCACCAATCAGGACATGAACTGACACTGTTCAGGAGGACCTGGTGTTGGACATAGGTTTTTCTCAGAGTCTCTGTTGGAGATAGCTTGCCTTTTTGTGATTTACAAGCTGCCCTTTGAATAGGAAGGTCTTGGACTTTTTCCATGCACCCTGGTTGAGATAAGAAAGTTTATGCAATCGGACGCCTTCTTACAAGGTGTAGCCAAAGATGTATTAACCTCATGTTGTGGCAACTGGACCTTGACTGTGTAGGACCATATAGAGCAGATCCCAAAGGATCTACAGTTAAGTTTGCTTCTCTAGTCTCTTCCCAACAGAGTCCAGGAATACCTACTACTAGAGAAGACTTCCCTGGATCTTACTTGTCACGTAGGACCATAAGGATGGTCCAGACACTAGATGTGTGTGGTGGTTAGCAGGATGTTTTCGTTACTGGTTTGGGTGCACATCCCTAAAGAGCACGTTTTGATTCTCATGTAAAACCCTGCTTAGGCCTCTGTCCATTCAGTATTAGCCTGGAAAGGTGATTCTGGGATATTAGTTCTATGTGTAAGTGAAAGACAAAGATATTAAGAACTTGCTTTTTATAGAGCTCTTTCTGATTGTAATATACATCTATATGTCTTTAAGAGGTTGGAACCTTTAAACTGCCAGTCATCTTGCTTAAGTTCTCCACCCCTTCAGGTGCCGAAAGTGGGGCATTTTTACAGAAATATGATGCCCTTCCTTGTCACTTTTGCAGAATTTATCACATGTGGAGTTCCTGCCAAGGATAGCCAACGTCTGACAAGTATACCCAAGACTTCATATACTCCAAGCATCATATGTCAGATGTTGTGGTCCTGCACAGTCCTTGTGCATAAAGGTGACAGTCACAAGCGCTATACTCTGAACTGCTTTGCCGCCATTCCAAATGCCACAGCAGAACATTGGTCTGAAAACCTTTTGCTGAGCTAGTTTCCACTGAGCCATTTGCAGACAACTGTCCCATTGGGGTTCTTTCTTTTCCTCCCAGATTTCTAAGGCCATTTCCTTGTAGTCTTTTCATGGTAAACAGCTTTCTGCTTCAGTTCAAGCTCATTCAACAAAGGCAGTAGCCTTTTCTGGAGCTTTCTTCAAAGGTTTGGATACTGGTTCCATCATTGAAGCTGCTACTTGGTCCTCTGTCCACATGTTTAGTAAACATTACAGATTGGATGTCATTTCCAGAGCCAGGGTTATCCTTTGTGAGTTTGTGGAGGGCTCTTCTGTGCCTTCCTCCTGCCACCCCACATGTAATGGATACTGTAACAGTGATATGGAAGGATATGGTTAGTACAGTTGTGTAAAATGTTACCATACTAATAAATGTCCTTTTCACTGTAGTATTCAGTTGCTCCCTCCTGTTCCGTTTCTCTCCCTCCTGTTGGCAACACTTTGCCTTCTTGTCCTGTTTTTCTTCTTTTTTAAGTTCCTGCTGGATGCACATGTCTCCCTTTCTCCGGGGGTTGCTGTAGTTTTCCTGGGGCACTTCATTCTACGTATTGAGTGAGTGTACGTCACCTTTATGCCCTGCCTGTGTGGGGAGAGCACTTCTGCCATACAAAGCTGGAGATGTAAAGACCTTGGTGTACTGGCCGGATGTTGGGCTGTCCTTGGCAGTAGATCTCACATGTGATGAACGCTGCATTAGTGAAAAGAATGATACCTGCACGTTATGGTAAGGTTTTACACAACTGTACTGTGTTTGCTGAGCAACATATACCCACAGCCAGTGCAAAGGACTAAACTTCTCTCTTTTTGTGCAAAACCTCTCTTTTTCTTGACATATAAATTAACCTAACACTATGGACAGACAACTTTCCACAGTTTCTGAAGCCAGCTTGGTTGACATGGGCATCCTGAGGCAGTTTAGCAACCGCCTCAAGTTCACTGACAACCCTGTACTCCTAGTCCACACAAACTCAGCATGGGAGAGATGCAACTCTATTAAGAACCTTGAATCCATGCGCTGTCACACATCAGTCAGTGCATCTGACAGTGAGCGAGATGTCAGCATGCACACCTCACCACCTACTCCACCCAAACCCACATCACATATACCTACATATTTGGAGGTCCTCATCCGAAATGTACCTAAACACCAGAGACCTCTGAAACACAAGCACGTTACACAGAATACTTCTGTAGAACTCAGTGCACATAACAGCTCTCGCACCAGTGTCTCACCTGTCAAGTCCTTAAGGCAAAACACAAAACCAAATACATTAGTCATAGTTGATTCCATTGTAAGACACACAGATGTCCCTGTCATCAGCTGGATAAGAAGGTCACAGTCAGCTGTCTGTCAGGTGCCAGGATCTGCCATATCACACATGCACTCAAGTCTCTCAACAACAGATACTGTTATGATTCTTGTCATAGTTCATGTTGGTGTGAATGACTTGAGACATACCTCTTTGGACTATATGAAGAGATACATGACTGAGCTGTCAGACTATGCATCTCAGGCAGGTATATCCCTAGCCTTAAGCAGCATTTTACCTTTACCTAGGATGATGCCTCAGTATAAACAGAACATGATTTACTTCAATAATTGGCTTAGTTTCTGGTGTCATTCCAAGGGGATCAAGTATCTGTCAGCCTGGGATGACATGGTCGACAGACCTTGATGCTTTGGCAGAGATGGTCTTCTGTCATGCCTGGGATTTCGGCTACTGGCTAAGGCTCTTGCCACCCCATAGTACCTTTTTAGTCAGTGTCTCAAAGACAAAATTCCCAAAGTAAAAATTTCATCCAAAAACTTAAGGTTATGCTGCTAAACACTAGGAGTTTTCACATGAAACTGCATTCACTAGAAGCACTCCTCGCCTTGGAAGACGCAGATAAGATATTTGTGCAGTCACGGAGACCTGGCTCAAGGCTGTGGAGAGCACCCTAGCTATACCAGGTTACACCTCCTTCCACACATTCACACTACAAACTGAAGGCATGAAAACTAAAGGAGGTGGTGTATCAATATTCATTAAAGATAAATGCACCTCCAGATTGGTTAAATAGTATGATTCCCTGGAGACACCTTGGGTGCAATTAACTGTTGGTAGGACATCTGTTCAAGTCTGTGCCAACTACAGGACCCCCTCCATGAATCAGGACACCCACTCTGCCTATTTGGATCTACTTGAGTCTTTCAAGATGCATCTGAACACCATGGTTTTGGGTGACTTTAACTACCCATCCATTGACTGGTAAATTACTTGTGCCCAAACTCAAAAAAAGTCCAAGACGTACACTGTGAAGCAATAGGAAACACTACCAGTCAGCCAAACTCTTCAGTCCAAATTGTTTTTATTCTTCCAACATACAAAGCCACAGATTGAGCGCTTTCATCCCCTAAACTGGGGGACTTCATCAGAATCTAAATGTACTCCATAGTACTCCATAGTACAGCCTTTAAATACTGTTAAAATGGGTGATGTCATCACCCTTCACAATTCTTTAAAGATACAACCACCTTAATGCTCAAATGAAATGCACTGTAAACACCTTCTAACACAAGAACATTTTAACAAATATTTAAAATTCCAAGACATTCATCAAATGTAAACTTAAATTGTTTAAAATAAAAAATCAACCACATTTTATCCATTGACTTGCTTTAAAACATATGTATACTGTGTAGTTAACACCCCCCCATACACACACAGACTAAGATACACAGTACTTCTGGGGTAGCTTTCCTCAGTAATATTGGTTTTAAGGATACCATTTCATTAAGACCTGGTACATGGGTTGCGGCTAGTTTTATTTGCCACTTAATTCCCCTCTGTATAATTCCTGTAATGCCCCCCTCTAGGATTTGGTCTTACTCGCTCCACAATACCGAATAAAAATGGAACAAAATTTGGACATATTAATGAATATTTATATAGGTCATTATTTGTATTTCTTGTAGCAATCTGGTACTGGTGCTCATATATTCTGTCCCTAACACTCCTTTCTGTTTTGCCTATGTAGTAAGCTGGACAGGTTTATAAGCTGCCAGATATATCACCCCTGATGTTTGACAATTTCCTTTTTCAAAGAAAACCTTAGACTTCAAAATGTTTTGCAGGGTTACCATCTTCTTAGCTTGTATAAACTTATTGTGCACAAGCACCACATCTTGTACCACTGTTGCCCACTACCTGACTTTTGTTAGCAAGTTCAAATGCCACTTTTAAATTGAGCCGTTTTATATACAAAAGTGGGTTCCTTCCCAACAACTGAAAATATTCTAGGGTTATTTTAAAGAATGGACCAATTGTTCTCAAAAATCTTTTTCACTTGTTTGACTTGTCCACAAAAAGGAATAACCATAGCCCTATGAAATTTTCTCCTCTTCCAAGTTTTCTTTATCCTGTAGTACATCACCTAACAGTGGTTTAAATTTTTTACCCCACTCACTTTTAACACATTCTACATTTATTTCCACTATATTAGCTGGATACTCTTTCGTAAAATAGATGTGCTACTTTTTGTAACTCTATCTACGCCTCCCTCATCAGAAGTCATACAGACAACTCTAACTAGTTTACCTTTGACTATATTATTTTTTGATGGGGGGTTGATCTGACCTTTGACTATATTATTTTTGGTGGTGGGGGTGATTACTAGTATACTCTAAATAGGAATTAGTAAATGTGGGTTTTTTATAAACATTGGACTTAAATCCTTTACTGATTTTTTTGTATAAATGTATCCAAATAGTTAATGCTTTCTACACTACTGGTGTATGTGAATTTCAAAAACTAGATGAATTATTCAAAAATTCCACAAATTCTCTTATTTTCTTCCGTTCCTGTCCACAAAATGAATACATCATCCAAAAAATGGTTTAAATACACAGTATACATATGTTTTAAAGCAAGTGAATGGATAAAATGTGGTTGATTTTTTTATCTTAAACAATTTAAGTTTACATTTGATGAATGTCTTGGAATTTTAAATATTTGTTAAAATGTTCTTGTGTTAAAAGGTGTTTGTAGTGCATTTCATTTGAAGCATTAAGGTGGCTGTATCTTTAAAGGATTGTGAAGGGTGATATCACTCATTTTTAACAGTATTTAAAGGCTGTACTATGGCATGCAGTTAGATTCTGATGAAGTCCCCAGTTTCAGGGGATGAAAGTGCTCAATCTGTGGCTTTGAACTTTGGAAGAATAAAAACAGCTTAGACTGAAGAGTTTGGCTGACTGAAAATGTTTCCTACGACTTCACAGTGTATGCTTTGGTCTTTTTTTAGTTATATTTTACACTCTGGTTACTGAAAGTTTCTTACGGCTTCACAGTGTATGCTTTGGAATTTTTAGTTATATTTTACACTCTGGTTACTGAAAGTGTTTCCTACGGCTTCACAGTGTATGCTTTGGTCATTTTTTAGTTATATTTTACACTCTGGTTACTTTTGTTTTTTTAATTCATGCTCAAACTCACTTGCCCAAAGGTTCCTCAACTTCGTCAACTCCAGTGCTCTAGACTAGCTGGTTGACACCCCACAGCTTACCAATATGAGAGACCACTGTAGCACCCCTACTGTGAGGTCTGCCTGGTGAGATCTGACCACAAATCGGTTTCATTCAAAGTAAATATCACATCTGATCTCCCCCTTAGCAGGAACTAAACTAAAAAACTTCCCAAAAGCAGACTATAACCTTTTATGGGATGCTTCACTGCACCTTCCCCCTCAGATGGAACTGGCAACTATGCAGAGTTCTACACCAATTCTTTATGCAAACACCTGTACAACTGCATTGACTCTACCAAATTGATAGGACCAAAACAAGCTCCTCAAGGAAGAGCAGAGGAAGAAACTGCTGTCTAAGACTTAAGTGAGCGAACCCTAAACTGGAAACACTCCTCAGCTTAAGCAAGCAAATAAGACTTCTTGTGAAGCCCTCCAAAGCAAACTACAAATCCAGATTAGCTTCCTCAACTAAGGGCAACCATAAGGCGTTCTTTAGTTACATCTGTAACCTAAAAGAAAAGGCCCAGATCTGTGTCGAACTGGTAGTTAATGATATCACATATACTCAACCAGTGGACATCGTTAACCTGTTGGCTTCATTTCCCTGTCCCTGCCGCATGTACCCCATAACATCCCTGCCACATGTACCCTGTAACATCCCTACCACCTGTCCCGTACCTTGTATTTCTAAAGAGCAGATCACAAATGCCCTGAGTCCAAAAGCACAGCATCTATAGCACCTGATAACACCCCAAGCTGTGTTCTACATGGGCTCCAACAAGAATTAGCAACACCATCGGGTACCTTTTCAGTCATAGTCTAAGCACCGGCTTTGTCCCATCTGAATGGAAAATGGCCATTATTCCCTTGCCCAAAGGTGGTGCTTTCACTGACCCCAGGAACTATAGACCTGTTAGCCTGACTAGCCTTACCTGCAAGACCATGGAGCAAATCATCATGGATCTTATCAACAAAGATCTAGGTAATCTCCAAACACTTGACCCTACTCAGTTTAGATTTGTCAAATGGAGATCATGCCTGTTAAGCATGGTGGACATCTTTGAGACAGTCACCAAGACCCTTGATGAAGGGAAATCTGTCCATATAGCCTACCTAGACTTAGCCAAGGCATTTGACACTGTCCCCCACTCGGGCATCATTGGTAAACTCACCCAGCTAGGTATCTACCCTTATATCGTTAGATGGATCTCTAACTGTCTCAATGATAGAACCCATGTAGTCAAAATAGGGCAATCCACCTCCATCAGCAGACCTGTAACCAGTGGTGTTCTACAGGGATAAGTCCTGGGACCTGTACTGTTTGGAATCTATTTCTCCAAAGTGCAAGCAAAAGGTAAAGGTCTGTGGCTGGCAAAGTTTGCTGATGACTGCAAACTGGGAGCAGTCATAGAATCTCAAATTATGTCAACATCTTACAAGTGGGTATTACACAAATGACTGGTGCCAAAGTCATTGCCTTAAACTCAATGCAAAAAATGTATCTTCCCTTTTGGTAAGTGTGATGTTCCTGCTAAGTACCACATCAATAGCAACACCTTAAGTACAAACTCAGTGATGAAAGACCTGGACACACAGGTTGACAGCAACCTTACCTTTGATCCCCATGTCTCCACAATGGTAAGAAGAGCATTCTGTATGACTCCTCTCATAAGTAAGGGCATTGCCTCCAGAAAAAAGAAGTTATAACCTCCCTGTACTCTTCCCTCATCAGGCCAGTAATTGAATACAATGCCCCTTTTGGGTATGTACCTTTCCAAGCACTTGCAGCAATTGGAGAGACCATAAAGGTTCCTCACAAGGAAAATTCAAGGTCTTCAGCATCTGTCCTATTTGGATTGCCTGAAATCACTGTCACTTTATTTTGTTTCATTCAGACTACTCAGAGGTGATCTCTGCCTTGCATTCAAGGCAATCTCTGACTCTGCTTTTTTAGAAATGCATATCCAGAAGTCAAATTGTACACAGGTTACTGGCTCTAAAAACCCTAACTTGGTATATGACTTTAATAGAACCTGCTGGAGGGACACATTTGTTTCCCAGAGGTTACCACACTTTTGGAACACTCCCACTTCATGTCAGAGTACCTAATTGGCAATCTTCAAACGCAATCTGGACGAATGGATGAGTAACTGTAAATTCAGCCCGGGGGTTCCACCCGTGTCCCTCTTGGACAGGGGGAGTAGGTGCTGATCGTGTAAATAAGGGTAGAACTTGGCTAGGCTTGTAAGGACCCCTTGTACCATTAGACTAGTAACTTCCTGTGAGCCTATTTAAAATGTTTCTTCATTCAGGCTGTGATGTTACAGTCACTGGATCAGAAAGAGTTGACACTTGAATATAAGAAAATTACAAAATTCTATACTAGATAGTTCTAGCAAGTGTCCTTTTAATTTGGAGTTTAGCTTGACAGAGGCTTGGCATGATAAAAATATTTAAATCAGTGAATGCACAGTTGCAGTTTGAATTTAATCACTAGTAACCGGGGACACCTTGTGAATGATGCCACAACAGACTAATGATATCTTTAGAGCATGCAAAATTTTGGAATGTTGGCGGAAGCTCAGCAGATTCCGATGCTCTGCAGCACTGCAGTAGCTTTAGCAGAGCTTTAAGGCATAAACAGGGATAAAGTGCTGACTACAACCTAGATGACAGAAGACAGATTAACAGCCTGGCAGTAGGAAAACTGGGAGGGGGAAGGAAAAGAGTAGCTAGCACTGACTCACCCAATCAGAGAGGGAGTAGCTAGCACTAACTCACCCAATCAGAGAGGGAGTAGCTAGCACTAACTCTCCAAATCAGAGAGGGAGTAGCTAGCACTGACTCACCCAGTCACAGAGGGAGTAGCTAGCACTGACTCACCCAGTCAGAGAGGGAGTAGCTAGCACTGACTCACCCAGTCACAGAGGGAGTAGATAGCACTGACTCACCCAGTCACAGAGGGAGTAGCTAGCACTAACTCACCCAGTCAGACTGGGAGTAGCTAGCACTTACTCACCCAGTCAGATGGGGAGTAGCTAGCACTGACTTACCCAGTCACAGAGGGAGTAGCTAGCACTGACTCACCAGTCAGAAGGGGAGTAGCTAGCACTGACTCACCCAATCAAAGAGGGAGTAGCTAGCACTGACTCACCCAATCAAAGAAAGAGTAGCTAGCACGGACTCACCCAGTCAGACGGGGAGTAGCTAGCACTGACTCACCCAGTCAGACGGGGAGTAGCTAGCACTGACTCACCCAGTCAGACGGGGAGTAGCTAGCACTGACTCACCCAGTCAGACTGGGAGTAGCTAGCACTGACTCACCCAGTCAGACGGGGAGTAGCTAGCACTGACTCACCCAGTCAGACGGGGAGTAGCTAGCACTGACTCACCCAGTCAGACCCCCACTAGCTAGCACTGACTCACCCAGTCAGGCGGGAGTAGCTAGCACTGACTCACCCAGTCAGGCAGGGAGTAGCTAGCACTGACTCACCCAGTCAGGCGGGAGTAGCTAGCACTGACTCACCCAGTCAGACGGGGAGTAGCTAGCACTGACTCACCCAGTCAGACGGGGAGTAGCTAGCACTGACTCACCCAGTCAGACGGGGAGTAGCTAGCACTGACTCACCCAATCAGAGAGGAAGTAGCTAGCACTGACTCACCCAGTCAGAGAGGGAGTAGCTAGCACTTACTCACCCAGTCAGACGGGGAGTAACTAGCACTGACTCACCCAGTCACAGAGGGAGTAGTTAGCACTGACTCACCCAGTCACAGAGGGAGTAGTTAGCACTGACTCACCCAATCAGAAAGGAAGTAGCTAGCACAGACTCACCCAATCAAAGAAAGAGTAGCTAGCACTGACTCTCACCCAAAGAAGGAGTAGCTAGCACTGACTCACCCAATCAAAGAGGGAGTAGCTAGCACTGACTCACCCAATCAAAGAGGGAGTAGCTAGCACTGACTCACCCAGTCACAGAGGGAGTAGCTAGCACTGACTCACCCAGTCACAGAGGGAGTAGCTAGCACTGACTCACCCAGTCACAGAGGGAGTAGCTAGCACTGACTCACCCAGTCTGACTGGGAGTAGCTAGCACTGACTCACCCAGTCTGACGGGGAGTAGCTAGCACTGACTCACCCAGTCTGACGGGGAGTAGCTAGCACTGACTCACCCAGTCACAGAGGGAGTAGTTAGCACTGACTCACCCAATCAGAGAGGAAGTAGCTAGCACTGACTCACCCAATCAGAGAGGGAGTAGCTAGCACTGACTCACCCAGTCAGAGAGGGAGTAGCTAGCACTTACCCAGTCAAACGGGGAGTAGCTGGCACTGACTCACCCAGTCACAGAGGGAGTAGTTGGCACTGACTCACCCAGTCACAGAGGGAGTAGTTAGCACTGACTCACCCAATCAAAGAGGGAGTAGCTAGCACTGACTCACCCAATCAAAGAGGGAGTAGCTAGCACTGACTCGCCCAAAGAAGGAGTAGCTAGCACTGACTCACCCAATCAAAGAGGGAGTAGCTAGCACTGACTCACCCAATCAAAGGGGGAGTAGCTAGCACTGACTCACCCAGTCACAGAGGGAGTAGTTAGCACTGACTCACCCAATCAGAGAGGAAGTAGCTAGCACTGACTCACCCAGTCAGACGGGGAGTAGCTAGTACTGACTCACCCAGTCACAGAGGGAGTAGTTAGCACTGACTCACCCAGTCAGAAGGGGAGCAGCTAGCACTGACTCACCCAATCAAAGAGGGAGTAGCTAGCACCGACTCACCCAAAGAGGGAGTAGCTAGCACCGACTCACCCAGTCAGACGGGGAGTAGCTAGCACTGACTCACCCAGTCAGACGGGGAGGAGCTAGCACTGACTCACCCAGTCAGACGGGGAGGAGCTAGCACTGACTCACCCAATCAAAGAGGGAGTAGCTAGCACTGACTCACCCAATCAGAGGGAGTAGCTAGCACTGACTCACCCAGTCAGACGAGGAGGAGCTAGCACTGACTCACCCAGTCAGACGAGGAGGAGCTAGCACTGACTCACCCAATCAAAGAGGGAGTAGCTAGCACTGACTCACCCAGTCACAGAGGGAGTAGTTAGCATTGACTCACCCAATCAGAGAGGAAGTAGCTAGCACTGACTCACCCAATCAGAGGGAGTAGCTAGCACTGACTCACCCAGTCAGACGGGGAGGAGCTAGCACTGACTCACCCAGTCAGACGGGGAGTAGCTAGCACTGACTCACCCAGTCAGACGGGGAGTAGCTAGCACTGACTCACCCAGTCAGACGGGGAGTAGCTAGCACTGACTCACCCAGTCAGACGGGGAGTAGCTAGCACTGACTCACCCAGTCAGACGGGGAGTAGCTAGCACTGACTCACCCAGTCAGATGGGGAGTAGCTAGCACTGACTCACCCAGTCAGAAGGGGAGTAGCTAGCACTGACTCACCCAATCAAAGAGGGAGTAGCTAGCACTGACTCACACAGAGGGAGTAGCTAGCACTGACTCACCCAGTCAGACGGGGAGTAGCTAGCACTGACTCACCCAGTGAGACAGGGAGTAGCTAGCACTGACTCACCCAGTCAGACGGGGAGTAGCTAGCACTGACTCACCCAGTCAGAAGGGGAGTAGCTAGCACTGACTCACCCAATCAAAGAGGGAGTAGCTAGCACTGACTCACACAGAGGGAGTAGCTAGCACTGACTCACCCAATCAAAGAGGGAGTAGCTAGCACTGACTCACCCAGTCAGACGGGGAGTAGCTAGCACTGACTCACCCAGTCAGACGGGGAGGAGCTAGCACTGACTCACCCAATCAAAGAGGGAGTAGCTAGCACTGACTCACCCAGTCACAGAGGGAGTAGTTAGCATTGACTCACCCAGTCAGAGAGGAAGTAGCTAGCACTGACTCACCCAATCAGAGGGAGTAGCTAGCACTGACTCACCCAGTCAGACGGGGAGTAGCTAGCACTGACTCACCCAGTCAGACGGGGAGTAGCTAGCACTGACTTACCCAGTCACAGAGGGAGTAGCTAGCACTGACTCACCAGTCAGAAGGGGAGTAGCTAGCACTGACTCACCCAATCAGAGAGGAAGTAGCTAGCACTGACTCACCCAATCAGAGAGGAAGTAGCTAGCACTGACTCACCCAGTCACAGAGGGAGTAGCTAGCGCTGACTCACCCAATCAGAGAGGAAGTAGCTAGCACTGACTCACCCATTCAGAGAGGGAGTAGCTAGCACTGACTCACCCAGTCAGACGGGGAGTAGCTAGCACTGACTCACCCAGTCAGACGGGGAGTAGCTAGCACTGACTCACCCAGTCAGACGGGGAGTAGCTAGCACTGACTCACCCAGTCAGACGGGGAGGAGCTAGCACTGACTCACCCAGTCAGACGGGGAGGAGCTAGCACTGACTCACCCAGTCAGACGGGAGTAGCTAGCACTGACTCACCCAGTCAGACGGGGAGGAGCTAGCACTGACTCACCCAGTCAGACGGGGAGGAGCTAGCACTGACTCACCCAGTCAGACGGGGAGGAGCTAGCACTGACTCACCCAGTCAGACGGGGAGGAGCTAGCACTGACTCACCCAGTCAGACGGGGAGGAGCTAGCACTGACTCACCCAGTCAGAGGGAGGAGCTAGCACTGACTCACCCAGTCAGACGGGGGGGGGCTAGCACTGCCTCACCCAGTCAGACGGGGAGGAGCTAGCACTGACTCACCCAGTCAGACGGGGAGGAGCTAGCACTGACTCACCCAGTCAGACGGGGAGGAGCTAGCACTGACTCACCCAATCAGAGGGAGTAGCTAGCACTGACTCGCCCAGTCACAGAGGGAGTATCTAGCACTGACTCACCCAATCAGAGGGAGTAGCTAGCACTGACTCACCCAGTCAGATGGGGAGTAGCTAGCACTGAATCACCCAGTCAGACGGGGAGTAGCTAGCACTGACTCACCCAGTCAGACGGTGAGGAGCTAGCACTGACTCACCCAGTCAGAGAGGAAGTAGCTAGCACTGACTCACCCAGTCAGAAAGGAAGTAGCTAGCACTGACTCACCCAATCAGAGGGAGTAGCTAGCACTGACTCACCCAATCAGAGGGAGTAGCTAGCACTGACTCACCCAATCAGAGGGAGTAGCTAGCACTGACTCACCCAAAGTGGGAGTAGCTAGCACTGACTCACCCAAAGAGGGAGTAGCTAGCACTGACTCACCCAATCAGAGGGAGTAGCTAGCACTGACTCACCCAAAGAGGGAGTAGCTAGCACTGACTCACCCAATCCGAGGGAGTAGCTAGCACTGACTCACCCAGTCAGACGGGGAGTAGCTAGCACTGACTCACCCAGTCAGACGGGGAGGAGCTAGCACTGACTCACCCAATCAAAGAGGGAGTAGCTAGCACTGACTCGCCCAATCAAAGAGGGAGTAGCTAGCACTGACTCACTCAGTCAGACGGGGAGGAGCTAGCACTGACTCACCCAGTCAGACGGGGAGGAGCTAGCACTGACTCACCCAGTCAGACGGGGAGGAGCTAGCACTGACTCACCCAGTCAGACGGGGAGGAGCTAGCACTGACTCACCCAGTCAGACGGGGAGGAGCTAGCACTGACTCACCCAATCAAAGAGGGAGTAGCTAGTACTGACATACCCAGTCACAGAGGGAGTAGTTAGCACTGACTCACCCAATCAGAGAGGGAGTAGCTAGCACTGACTCACCCAATCAGAGGGGGAGTAGCTAGCAGTGACTCACCCAATCAGAGTGGGAGTAGCTAGCACTTACTCACCCAGTCAGACGGGGAGTAGATAGCACTGACTCACCCAGTCAGAGGGAGTAGTTAGCACTGACTCACCCAGTCAGAAGGGGATTAGCTAGCACTGACTCACCCAATCAGAGGGAGTAGCTAGCACTGACTCACCCAGACGGGGAGTAGCTAGCACTGACTCACCCAGTCACAGAGGGAGTAGCTAGCACTGACTCACCCAGTCACAGAGGGAGTAGCAAGCACTGACTCACCCAGTCAGAAGGGGAGTCGCTAGCACTGACTCACCCAATGAAAGAGGGAGTAGCTAGCACTGACTCACCCAATCAGAGGGAGTAGCTAGCACTGACTCACCCAATCAAAGAGGGAGTAGCTAGCACTGACTCACCCAATCAAAGAGGGAGTAGCTAACACTGACTCACCCAATCAAAGAGGGAGTAGCTAGCACTGACTCACCCAATCAGAGGGAGAGTAGCTAGCATTAACTCACCCAGTCACAGAGGGAGTAGTTAGCACTGACTCACCCAATCAGAGAGGAAGTAGATAGCACTGACTCACCCAGTCAGACGGGGAGTAGTTAGCACTGACTCACCCAGTCAGACGGGGAGTAGTTAGCACTGACTCACCCAATCAGAGGGAGTAGGTAGCACTGACTCACCCAATCAAAGAGGGAGTAGCTAGCACTGACTCAATCAAAGAGGGAGTAGCTAGCACTGACTCAATCAAAGAGGGAGTAGCTAGCACTGACTCACCCAGTCAGACGGGGAGTAGCTAGCACTGACTCACCCAGTCACAGAGGGAGTAGTTGGCACTGACTCACCCAGTCACAGAGGGAGTAGCTAGCACTGACTCACCCAGTCAGATGGGGAGTAGCTAGCACTGACTCACCCAGTCACAGAGGAGGGAGTAGTTAGCAGTGACTCACCCAATCAGAGAGGGAGTGACAGAGCTGGGAATGTATGCTTGAAGCTGTCAGGCCAGTAACAGTAGTATTTGTTAACATATGTATGCAACCATAAATGTGCACAAAGAAGGTGTAATGAAGACTCATCTGTGGTGATGCAGGTGCTGACATCATCTTGGCCACCTGATTTACTAGTGGCTTGTAACAGCAAGAGTCAGGACAGAGAGGATTGATGACAGATCAGCCCTCTGCTGAGAGCCTTTGGGCTGCTAGTTCAGATGGTGTCATAGGAGGATGGAGTGACAGAAGACTGAAGGTCCTCAGATGTCACTGCCAAGGACTGCAAGTTGGAGGTATAGAAAATGG
>NC_056745.1:1475379444-1475386944 GCF_019279795.1 Protopterus annectens | reverse complement strand
CTCCGACTCTGCACGCTTATGCTATAGAGCGAGGCCTCTAATTGGCTGAGCTATCTTTATCCCAGGATGCACCACCACTAATCCCCCAGATCTCGTTTGCCGCTATCAAGCTTAGACATGGTCTCAACATTGGCTGGGCTAAGTACTATTTATTTAGGCTTTTCCTGTCACAAATTTCCTTCTTTTGAACCCAAACGCTGTTTTAACAGCTATTGTTGTCATATCAGTGTGTTTGGTGAATTTTCGTTAAAAAATTCGTGATTTTTTTAGTCAGGGAAGGTTTCCCGTTTTAGAGGGGCCTTCCCCTGTTGCTTTGCTGGTTGTACATCTTTCTTGGGTCAAGCACCCGTTTAAGTTAGAGGGTCTTGACTCTCTTTATCTTTTTGTCTGTTTATCTGTTTAGTGTAAAAAAAAAAATAATAATTTTTATATATATATATTTTGAATTTGTTGAAGTTGTTGTATTCAACTTTGTCTTTGGCTAAATTTAGTGTTTCTTCACTTAAAAAAGTTCTTTAAAGCAGTTATGTCTAAAGAGCACAAACCCTCCGGGTTTAAGAAATGCACGAGGTGTGGTTTTAAAATGTCCATAATGGACGACCACGCCTCGTGCGTCTATTGCTTAGGTGCTAAGCACTTACAGGAGTCGTGTAGTGTGTGCCACGCGTTCTCTTCCAGAGTCCTCCAGGAGAGGAAAAACAAATTAATCCTCAAGGGATTAATCAAGCCTTCCTTTGAGGAGGCTTTATCTTCCTCTCCGTCTCCTAAGAAGAAAAAAGCGTCGGCTCCGACCAGTCAGTCGGAACCGACCGCTAAAAAACCTAAGCAGACTTCTCCATCGGCTCCACGGACTTCGGAGCCGAGGTCGGAACGGTCTGCCTCGATGCCTCCAGCCTCGACCCTTCTGGTTTCGAGCCGAGGTCTGGGGCATCGAGGCGGTCACCTCATCGGCTCCACTGATATTGGAGCCGATCAGGGTTACCGCTCAGACTCTTCCCTCGGAGCCGAAGTCCTTATCGGCACCGAGGAAATTTTGAAACTTTCCTCGGAGCCGATAGTTGTTGAGTCCTTTCAGAGCCGGTCCCTGAGCCATTCGGAGCCGATGGAGAAATCGGTTCGGGCCCGATCGGTATCCTCTAGGTCATCCAAGATGTCTGATTCGGACATCGACAGGGTGCTCCTTCGACTCTTCCAGTCTCTGGTGTTAGAAAAGTTTGGCTCCAGCCCATTTGGCTTCGGAGCCGATGGTTCCCCCATACTGTGGTTCCTCCTCCAACAGCTTCGGCACCGTTGGAGCCGGTGCTGGTGGAACCTGTGGAGGTGTTAGGGTCGGGCCCGACCCTTGCTCCAACTCCGGCCCTTGGGTCGGAGTTCAGTACACGGACTTCTTCCTTCGGCCCTGGGGGCTTGGGATTGATGCTCTTGGTCCCAAGTCTCCCTCTTGGTGCGTCGGCGGAGTACCGCCCACTGTCGTGGCCACAGAGGTGGGACCCTCCCAGGATTCTGGTGGTCCCGCCTTCAGGGCTATGAGGCGCTTAGCCAAATCTTCCTTGGCTACCTCCACGGTTTCCCCAGCTACCTCCCTGCATTCGAGACTGGGCGTTGGCAGTCCCCTGTCTTTAGACAGCGGAGCCCCGGGCCTCGGGTTACCCGCTGGGGTTTCTCCCCTCCTGGAGGTCCTTCTGAAGCCTCTTCGAAGAACCCCCAGGAAAAGGTCGTGCAAGAGGAAGCACGTTGACTCCCCTGATGAGTCTTTGACATCTGACACTGATCTCGATGATGCAGAGGGGTCCCCTAAGTTGTCCTCGGATGATGTCTCTTTTGCAGACATCCTAGAAGCCCTAAAACAGCGAGGCGGCTGGCAGTCCAAACCTCCCTCTGCTGATGAGTCGGTGTTCCTGAAGGCCTTCGGGGCTCAGCCCTCCGCCTCCTGGGTGTCTCCGCCCTTCGACGAGCTCTTGGATTTGATCTGTCGAAGGCGGGAACACCCAGACTCTGTGGAACCGGTGCCTGCTCGTCCGAACAAATTTCTCTCAGCGCCCCCTGATAGAGAGTTCCTTACTAAAGGTGGGGCTGTAGACGCTTTGGTGGTGGCATCTGCTACCCAGCAAGATGTAGCAGAGGCTTCTACGTCCGTCCATCCTCCTAATAAGGAGTCTAGGAGCATGGATCGGTATGGAAAGCACACCCTTAGTTCAGCGGCCTTTACACTGAGGTCCTTGAACTACCTGACGCACTTTACCAGATTTCAGAGGGATCTGATTAAGGAGCTATCCGATACCCTCTTGGGTAACCTGCCTGAGGAGCTGGCCCAGACGGTTGGCTCTCAGCTGGCTACAATGTCGTCCATTTCAACTCGTCCATGAGGCTCATTTCGTATGCGGCGAAGGCGAGTAGAGCGGCGGTACAGGCATTGCTCACGGAGACAAGCCTGGCTCCGCCTGTGTCATTACGCGGAGGCCTTTAAGTCTTCATTTGCCGACGCCCCCTTTGATGGGTCCTCCCTGTTTGGACCCAAGGTAAAAGACACACTAACCCACTGTGAACAGGAGGGTAAGACTCTGACTGCCATAAGGGCACGATTTTCCACTCCCTTTCGGCCTTATCCCAAGGCTAAAAGAGGAGGGAAAATGTGGTTCCGTAGATCTCAGAAGCCTTACCCCTCTCAGCAGGAAGGTTCCCCTTCCAGAGGCAGAGGAGGGGGAAATTCATCCGGAAGACGCCGTCCCAGAGGCGGCAGAGGCCCTCGCAACACTGGAGACCGCGAGTCCTTTCGTGGCTCTTCAGCCTTTCATAGTCCCTGAGGGATTGCCTGGCTGTGCTGCTCCGGAGCCAGTCGGGGGTCGTTTCTCGAAGCACCTGAAGGCCTGGGAAGGGATCACTCAGGACCAATGGGTGCTTCGGATTATCGCCGGAGGTTACTCCATCCCATTCTCTCACCCTCCCCCTCAGTCCAAAAAAATCCCGGACCCGCCACCCAGTCAACGGGATACCGCAGCCTCAGAAGTTTCAAAGCTGCTGCAAAAAGGAGTCATCCAACTGGTCCCCGCAGACCAGATCGGATTAGGGACTTACTCAAGATTCTTTTTGGTGCCAAAAAAGACCGGGGACTTGAGGCCCATTTTGGACCTCAGCATCCTAAACCGTTCAGTCAGAAAGTCCAAGTTCCGAATGGTCACTCTACAAACCATTCTCCCATTGCTGGAGAAAGGTGTTTGGATGTGCTCCCTAGATCTCAAGGACGTATTATCATATCAGGGTACATCAAGCGTCCAGGAGACATCTGCGCTTCAGCCTAGGAGGCAGTCATTTTCAGTTCCGTGCGCTGCCCTTTGGTCTCACCACAGCCCCCAGGGTGTTCACCAAGTGCTTGGCAGTAGTGACTGCTCACCTGAGAAGTCTAGGATTCCAGGTATTTCCGTATCTAGACGACTGGCTCCTAACTGCCACCTCCAAGCATCTACTTCTGCGGAGCCTACAAGCCACTATATCACTGGGCAATTACCTTGGAATCACCTTCAATTGGCCAAAGTCTGTGTTGCGGCCATCTCAACGAATAAGATTCATAGGGGTAGAGATAGACTCAAACCAAATGCGGGTCTATCTACCTACAGACAGAATTCAAACCAAACAAAATCAAGTTCGAGCCTTACTTCCCAGGTCCAAAGCCCCAGCCAGAATGGTCCTGCAGCTATTGGGATCCATGTCTGCCACGGTTCTTCTAGTCCCCTTGGCAAGGTTGCACATGAGAATCCTCCAGTGGCTTCTTTCAGCTCAGTGGTCCTTTCAGGAACTCCCTCTCAGTCACCTCATATGGATCACGGAATCTTGCAAACGGGACCTTCGCTGGTGGCTAGTGCCCTCCAATTTGGATCAGGGACGACCCTTTGTTCTTCCTCCTCCGGCCACTTTGACCACGGACGCCTCCCAGATGGGGGGGGGGGCATTCCCTGGGCAGGTCAGTCCAAGGCAAATGGCACCCGGAAGAGACTCTTCTTCATATCAACATCCTAGAAATGAGGGCAGTACTCCTGTCCCTTCAAGCCCTTCACGATTATCTCCCTCAGGGCGTAATTGCTGTTCACTCAGACAACATGTCTGTTGTCTGGTACCTGAACAAACAGGGAGGGACCAGATCCTATCCTCTTTGCAGAGAAGCCATGAGAGTTTGGGAATGGGCAGTCTCGACCAAACACTTCCTAGTGGCTACTCACATACCGGGCAAGTCCAATGTCATAGCCGACAGATTGAGCTGAACCATCCTCTCTCCTCACGAATGGTCTCTGAATATGACGGTTGCAAGTCAGATTTTTAGCGAATGGGTTGTTCCGTGTTGCGACCTCTTCGCGACTCCTCTGAATGCGAAGTGCAAAGAATTTTTCTCCCTAACCCCGGCTCCGGGGAAGAGCCCCATGGACGCATTAGTCCATCCTTGGCCCACCGGCTTGCTTTATGCCTTCCCTCCAGTTCCTCTCCTCCCTAGGGTGATTCAAAAGGCATCTCTCTTTGAGAGCAAAATGATCTTAATTGCTCCTTACTGGCCTCGTCAAGTGTGGTTTCCCTATCTTCGGAAACATGCTCTGGAAGGTCCATGGTTCCTGGACCAGGTCCCAGACCTACTGGTTCATCAGTCGGGACTATTCCACCAGTCCCTACACACCTTAAAATTGACGGCCTGGCTCCTCCTCTTCCGACGATAGTCAGGAGTCATACATTGGATCCAGATGTTGTGCACATATTATCTTCAGCCCATAAGTCTGCTGCAAAGAAACTGTATTCTAGCAAATGGAAAAGGTTTGCTATTTGGGCTCAACTCCGGTGCCTGGACCCCATTTCTATTCCCGTGGCAGAAGTACCAAAATTTCTGACCTCTCTTTTCAATCAAGGCTCTTCAGTTTCTACCATCAAAGTACAATTGGCAGCAATTTCTAATTTTCACGAATCCATAGACCCACCTTTAATGAGCAACAGATTGTGTAAGACCTTCTTGAAAGGTGCTGCTCTATTAAGACCTCCGATTTCTCATCCTGCACCTCCATGGGATCTCGATATAGTGTTACGCCTTGACTTCTTTCCCCTTTGAACCGGCAGCTACCTGTGATCTAAAGTTTCTATCATGGAAGACAGCCTTTCTGGTGGCGATTACTTCTGCCAGAAGAGTTTCAGAGCTTCAAGCTTTGTCAGTGAAACCCCCATACTTGGTTTTTCATAAAGACAGAGTATCCCTCAGACCAAATCCTTCCTTTGTTCCTAAAGTTTGTTCTACTTTATGCTTACAACAATCGTTAGAGCTTCCAGTTTTTTTCCCAAAATACTCTAACAAAGCGGAGTTTATATTCCACACACTAGATGTCCACAGACAGTTACGTTTTTATTTAGATAGGACCAAACAAACAAGGAAAACAGATCAGTTGTTTATATCCTTTGCAGATAACAAATTGGGCAACGCTGTCACAAAGGTCACTATTGCCAAATGGATCAGGGACTGTATTACTCAAGCTTATATTTATTCTAACAAAGAGCTTACCACCTCTGTCAAGGCTCATTCTACAAGGGCTATGGCTACTTCGGTAGCATTTCATTCTAAGCTTGCTATTAGTGACATTTGTGCTGCGGCTACATGGTCTTCCCGCACACCTTCATTTCCCACTACAAATTAGATGTGGCATCTAGAGGACGAGCTTCATTTGGTTCCACAGTGCTCAGGAGTGTTTTCCAATGAGCCACCCGGGATTTAGGTGCTAGGGACGCTGTCCCATCAGTCTGAATGTAGGCGAGATAGGATCACATAACATCTTTTAGTTATGTACTCACCATAACTTCAGATGTTTGGGATCCATCTCACATTCCTAATAACCCACCCTCCTTCCCCCTTCCTTGGAGATCAGAGGATATCAGAAGGTCCGAATCCTGTTGTTTCATCTTGAAACATCTAACAATGTTATATAACCAAGTTGTGCATGTGTGCATGAATGCGGACAAACAAGATCTGGGGGATTAGTGGTGGTGCATCCTGGGATAAAGATAGCTCAGCCAATTAGAGGCCTCACTCTATAGCATAAGCGTGCCGAGTCGGAGCCGAGGGATCGGCTCCGAACCCATCAGTTCAGAATGTAGGCGAGATGGATCCCAAACATCTGAAGTTATGGTGAGTACATAACTAAAAGTTAAGAACTTCTCAAAAGCAAACTTCGCTCTACTCAAAACCGAGGTGGATTCCTTCAAAGTCCCCGGGCCAGTGGAAAATATGGCTCAAACCGCAGAATCCTTTACAAATGCATTCTGTGGACACCTACAGGAATGCATGGATCGTACTATCCCAAATAAAACCAAGACTGACTCCTCCAAAGGCAGGAGACCTGTCTGGTGGACCCCGGCCATAAATAAGCTATACAACAGAAGGAGGAAGCTACTACATGATAGAGCAAAATCCCAAAAAGGGAAGGCATCTCTGATCAGTACTAGCAAGAAACTACGATCCCTCATAAAATCATCCAAGGCCAGCTTCGAAAGAAAAAGGCCTTCTTTAGTTATGTCAGGAACCTGGGTGGCAACTCCCAGATATGCTCCGAGTTAGGGCTAAATGACAAAAAATACACTGAACCCACAGACATTGCCAACATCCTGGCAGACAGATTCAGTGCAAATTTCCCCATCCCCCCAAAAAAGCAAATGTCTATCCCAACAGAATGTAGCCTCCCTGACATCACAGATGAACAGGTGAGAGCTGCCCTCTCCAAAGCAAAAAACACAGCATCAATGGAACCGGGCGGCGTCCCCGGCTGCGTCTTACACGAGCTCCAAGAAGAACTTAACCCTCACATAAAGTCACTGTTCAATCTCAGCCTTACCACAGGATATGTACCCAAGGAATGGCGTACAGCAACAGTGGTCCCGCTCCACAAAGGTGGTGCCACAACGGACCCCGGAAACTATTGCCCTATAAGCCTGACTAGCCTGGTCTGCAAAGCTACGGAGCGTATCATCATGGAACTCCTAAACAAAGACATCGGGAACCTCCAGACACTGGATCCTACCCAATTCGGCTTTAAGGGCAGATCTTGCCTCTTGAACCTGGTCGGTGACTTTGAAACAGTTACCAAGGCCATAGACGAAGGGAAGGTAGTTCACAAAGCCTACCTGGACCTTGCAAAAGCCTTCGACACAATACCCCACTCTGGCATCATAAATAAGCTCACCAGCTTAAATATCAACCCCTATGTCACAAGATGGTTTGCAAACTGGCTCAGGGATAGAACCCACATGGTCAGAATTGCAGCTGCCATGTCAGACTCTAAACCATTTACAAGTGGTGTCCCACTAGGCTCAGTCCTGGGACCCCTCTTGTTCGGTATATATTTCTCTGAGGTACAGGCTAACACGGGAGGACTGTGGCTGACCAAGTTCGCAGATGACTGCAAACTGGGTGCCATAATCGACTCTCCAGCTGACACAAGCTTCCTCCAAAAGGGTCTCTCAGAGATGGATAACTGGTGCCAG
>NC_056745.1:1475334444-1475371944 GCF_019279795.1 Protopterus annectens | reverse complement strand
TGATACTTCTTCATAATTTCCAGAAAGGTGGAGAATGTTGTTTATTTCATTGTTATAATCCAAGGTGGAAAAAATAACTATACCCCCACCTTTATCTGGTTTCATGATCCTAATGTCTTGATTGGCCAAAATATTTTTCAACACTTCCCTTTCTTTAATACTTAAATTATCCTTATACAACCCTCCATAATCTGGGTTGCTTTTAATGTTTGAATAAAGCCAATATATGTCTTTACTTACAAGTTTTTCAAAAGGGTAATTGGAAAGTTTTTTTGGGACTATTAGAAAGTAAGTGGCAAATGTATTGTGACGCCACTACTAGTCCTGGATTAAATGACCACATTAGCATTAAACCATTTTTATTAATGGAATGAATTTAAGTAGACATATATATATATATATATATATATATATATATATATTTTTTTATGTATTTTCCTCTATGTACTTTCTTATGTAATTTTTCTTATGAATTTTCCTCATGGATTTTAAAGCATTTTCATATAATTGTAACACTATTGTAGTATTAAGTAAAATATATATATATACTATATAACATATATTTTTTAGTTATCCATGTAACAAAATTTTTTAGGGACAGTTTTTAAATACAAATTTTAATTGTTTTTTGGCGCCAAAACTAATTATAAAAGGCTAACCAATGCTATGCTCATGGTTCTGATGAAATCTGCATTTCCTGCAGATGAAAGCGCTTAACCAGGGAAGATTTATGTTTTACAAAGGCTGTGCTGTTCCATTTTTTCGTGTGGATTAAAGTTTTTAAAGTAACTCTTCAGTTCGAGCTGTGGTTTTTCTGGGACCCCAACAAGGATTTGTTATTTGGTCTGGTGTTTGGTACCTTTCGTGTTGTTGAGTATTTTATCTAAAGTAGAGAAGACAGAGAACAAAAAGAGGGAGTCTTAAGCAGTGCAGGACTGATGAGCCAGGACAGTCACCTTCCCTCAAGGTACAAGAAGGGGAATCTTCTCCGTTGGTTCCTAATCAAACATCCCCAGTTATCCGGACTGCAGGCAGCAGCCACGCCTCTGAATGGGCGTTACTGTTCCCAGTCATGCTGTTAATCAGACACACATCCTCCTCTACGTCAGGCAGCAGCCACGCCTCTGAATGGGCGTTACTGTTCCCAGTCATGCTGTTAATCAGACACACATCCTCCTCTACGTCAGGCAGCAGCCACGCTTCTGAATGGGCATTACTGTTTCAAGATTTCTATGCCTCCTCCTACTACTTTCCTGAACATCACTGCTTTCCATCAGAAGTACATTGGATCCTGAATATCACTGCTTTCCTTCAGAAGTACATTGGAATAGGATTGGAAGCTGTTGGTGGAGCTTTCTAAAGATGCAAGTAGAACTGGATCTTATCCCATTCCCCTATGTTTCTATGATAGACTAGGTTGGTCTCCTCTCACTACTATTCGCTCTTTTTCCAGTTTCTACACAGTGGCTTCAGAGCCATTTATCCAACTGTATCAAATCAGATTGGCACCATTGCTCCTGCCTCAGTGCTGACTGTATCCCATCTTGCTTATACTTGACTCCAATCTCTTTGGTGTTGAGTAGACCTTAAACCTGAGTTCTTGATGTTGAATCTTCTGCGCTGTCCTTTAAGACAGATCATTTAAAACCATTCTGTGTGTAGAGGTCTTTGGCGTTGGAGCCGTTGGTTCTGATCTGTTTCTCAAGGCCTTCCAGATCATCTGCGTTCGGCTTCTTTCTTTGGCACCACCCACTTCATTTGGGGAACTAATTTTGGGATTATTCTGAAAAGCAGTCCATCAATGCAGATGGATTCTGGATCTGCCTTTGAGGCATGGCCTGTCTCCTTAGGCTAACAGGACTTCCATCCGTACTGGCTCAACCCCCATATCATTTTTGTCAGCTCTTGAGTCCATTTATTATGGTTACCAGGGACAGGACAAGGCAGAGCAGAGCTGTACCCTTTGGAGTTTTGCAGCAGATGCATACCTGCATTTCTGGAGAGACTAACCAGTCATAACCGGAGATTCCCAGGAAGAGACGGTGTAAAAGGAAAGTCACTGATTCCCCTTCATAGTCCGTCACCTCTGACTTGGTATGGAGGGGGGTGCTCCCTGCATTCACTCCAGAAGATAGCACTTTGACAAGTTCCTAGAATTGATGAAACCAAGGAGATCTTGGCAATCGGAACCCAGCCTCTCACAACAAGCAAGTGCTCTTCAAATTGTACAGCTGTGCACCTTCTACCTGTTGGGGGGGGGGGGGCTCCTGAACACACACTGATAGAGTTGGTCATCAGAAAGGCATGCCATGATCCTGACACTACTGAAGCTGTTCCCTGAAAACTTGATAAAACCTTATGTTCACTTATACAATTTTGATCAGAAAGTTCCCTGATAAATATGATTGCTGCAGCAGCCATTAAACAGGAGCTTGCAGATGAGTTGACAGCTGTCCATCGTCCAAATAACAGAATGGGAGTGCACCTACTCCTTCAGCACCTTTGTCCCAAGAGCATTAAACTATTTGACTCACAAGTATTGCTTCCAGAGGGACTTAGCCAAACACTGTATCGATGCTTTAAATCAGCCCAATCATACTAGTCTACTAAACAATCGCTGACCATTCTGACTGAATGATATTCCCAGTATTAACTTCTCCATGCATCTGTATCACAGTGTAGCCCATGGAGCAGCTATGGTGGCTGGCACTGCGTCTACTAAACAATCGCTGACCATCCTGACTGAATACCATTCTTAGTATTAACTTCTCCATGCATCTGAATCACAGTGCAGCCCATGGGGCAGCTATGGTGTTTGGCAGTGGAATAACCCTCTGGCATCATGTGTGGCTCTGTCTGTGCTGTTTTACAGATAACTTCAAGGCATCCTTTATCAGCGCCCCCTTTGGATCTGCAGTGTTTAGTCTTGTGGTAAAGGAAAAGCCGATGAGTTTTGAACAAAACAGGAAGATGGTGTCTTCAATGGGAGTCAGATTTGAAAACCCACCAACATCCTTCAGTAGGAATCAGAAGGGTTCCAGATCCATTTGGTTCAAGAAATCCCAACCTCAACCCTTTGATTCCACCACAGATAAGAACCGCTATGGCAATGGATGCCCCTTCAATATATGCTGATTAAGTTGGTCATAGGGGTCTACAGAATCGGGTACAGAGAACCCTTCTCAGTAAGACAAAATCAGTATCCCCCAAAGGCTTGCCTGACTGTCCCGCTGCAGAGAGAGTAGTGTGGGGGGGCATTTATTTTTCCACTCTACTGAATGGATGGCCATCACACAGGACAGCTGGATGAGAAATGTCCAATCCAGAGGCTGTGCACATCATTTTCCCAAAAGCTTCCAGAATAAAAGCCACTGTTATCAAATGATGCACCCCACCAGAACAGGCAACAATTTAAGAGGTGTCCATTCTCTTGCAAGAAAGGGACATCCAGGAGATCCCACCCACCAGATCAGTGTAGAGTCAGGAATCTACTCGAAGTTCTTTTTAGTATCAAAGAACAAGGACCTTAGGCCAATTTTGTATTTCAGCAGCCTTAACCAATATGTAAAACAAGATGGTAAAAAATATGTGATTTTGCCCTGCCTCAAGGCAAATGACTAGATGTGCTCTATAAACCCTGAGAATGCCTCACTCGACAAACAGCTCACAAAGGAGTCTAGAAGGTGTTTGCACTTTCACAAGTGCTAAGAAGGCTGTTGATCTGTGAGGATCTAAAAAGCCTAGCCGTACATTCCTATGGTAGTGTTTAACCCTTGTGTAACCCAGAGGTGGGCAGAATAAGGATATGTTGAGACATTTACTTGTTGCCCATATCCATGAGGGTAAACCAGGGGTTGGAATTTGTGGTTTCCCTTATATTCATCCAAATTGTGTGAATATAGTAAGAGAAGTACTACTTTGTGGACCGAAGACTTTTTCCATAGAAGAGGTATGCTCTGTGATGCATGCCTATCCCTCCAACATATTCCTTGAGCAGTTATTCATGCTACCACAGGACTTGTCACTGTGTAGTAGGTTTGACAGGATAGTGTCTGTGCGAAGTGTTGTGGTCAGTCCAGTTGTGACAAGTGTTTGGACAGGTGCATACTTAACGGGGCATTATATTCAATGACTGGCCTAATAAGAGTTGAGTATAGTGGAATGATTACATCCCCAGTCCTGGATTCCTTATTCTTGGATTGAAAGTGTTCAATGAAAAAGGACTTTTTTTTTTATACAGTAGTGAACATGTGGTGATCGAAATAGTTAATTATCAACCTAGGTTCTCACATTGCTGACTGTTGGTGCGATCAATTTTTAGGAGAATTATCAATGTGATAGTTACAAGGGAACTCATGCTTGCCAAAGGATGCAGTTATACATCTCTTGGCATTTAGTATTGTTCCATGGTTTTTATACTAGCTGTTTGTATGGGAAGGGCCCTCTTGGGTGATTTTAATATCCTCCGGGGAGTTTGATCGTGACAAGTTTACAATCATCTGCAGACTTGGTCAGTCATAAACACTTAACATTTGCTTTGATTTCCAAGAAGTAAATGCCAAAGAGAAGTGACCCAAGGATTGAATCCTGTAATACACCAGTAGTGATGAATCTTTTTGAGTAGATAGAAGCTAGGAATTAGGATAGGCAACTCTATTTGTCCAACAATTTGCTATCTAAATAGTTACATTGCTGGGAGAGTATGTAAGATACCAGAGCATGGGATGATGATGGAATACCTTTATGAGGTTTAGATACGCAATATGAATTGATTGGGACTCATAATTTTCTTCAGTAACCCTCTCAAAGAAGTCATCCAGGTTAAGTAGGCAGGGTCTATCTTTGAATCCAAACTGGTTTGGGTTGAGAGTTCTATAAGTTAACTATATCCTCAAATTAATTCCATAATCATTTTCAAAGACTTGCATTTGAGGCTGGTCAGGCTTATGGATTTATAATTACCTGGATCCATTGATGCTCACCTTTTGTGCAGGATGACAACTGTTGCCATCCTCCATTCATCCAGCACAAAGCCTGTTTGGAGGCTGATCATGAATAACCATAGTGTAAGGAGATCCAAAAAATCGGGTTTCAGGCTGACCAGAAGGCAGCATGGTGCGATATCCAACCTCACAGAAGTAGTGTTCTTGACCTTAGCACTTTTAGATTTGTTGGGAGATTTGAAGGGAGTGTTGACACACGTGTGATCTGGTAATATAGGAGGGGAGAGGGGGTGGTAAAGTTTGAACCATATTTGTCTGCTTGTAGACTGGCAGTGTTCTCTGGGTCCTTATTAGGGCCGGGCATTGTTTCTGAGATTTCCAGCACAGAAGGAAGGCTTTGTGCTGATCCTTTGCCTGTGTGGGCATTTTTACCTCATATCTGTATACAATTCAACTAATAAAAAACAAACCAACAGCTCCAGGCATAATCCAAGTTCAATAAAATAGAAATAAAATCCAAGGTAAGCACTTTCGGCTGTGACACCAGCCTTCATCAAACAAAATAACATCACAATACATTCCCTTGTATACAAATCTTCAGTTGTTAGTTAATCAATTAAGACTTATTAACCAATTAAAATTCTTAATTAAAATCATCTATTATAGGACTTCATTTTTAAAACACTAGCAATAGAAATAGTCTCATTTAACCCTGGAAATTTTCCAGCGTTTAAATAGGTTTGCCACCATTATTCTCTGGTTTCTAATATAATTTTCTGTGGGCCTCCCCTAGGACCTACTTTAATTTGTTCCAAAACAAAAAAAAAACAAAACCGTAACCTTGGTTCTTTTCTATATGCTTATAAAGTGCATTAGTGTTCTTTAACTTACTAATATCGTAAAGATGTTCATATACGTTGCTTAATTTTACGTTCGGTTTTTCCTATGTAGTAAGAGGAACAATGTAAGCACTTAGCTGCATATATAACTTCCTTGGTATTACAGTTATCTGGGATACAATCCCACCCAACACGATTTCACTACATTAAAGAATGTTAACACACTGGCTTACACATATTACACATCTTCAGTTTCCCTTTTATCTTAATACTAGGATGAGAACTGATGCTACACCAATCTTTTAATTTATTATTTCTCTTCTACACTATATTAGGGCGACCACCCAAAACAGTATTTAATTCCTTATCCCCTATAATAAGGGACCAATTTTTGCACATTATATAAAAATATTTTCACTATAATTCGTATAAGTTGTAATAAAACTTAATTTCTCTCTTGAACCACTACACAGGTCCATATTTTTGTTAAGAAATGTCACATTGCTATTAATATTCAAATTCTGAGAGGTCAAGTTATTATTAACAACACTTTCCCCTTCCACACAATCATATACTTCATCTATACCAGATCTCAATAAGGGCTTTATATATCCCTCGTAGTCTTTTATCCACCACCTCTTTAGCTATTTTATCAATAAACTTTTCTGGATATTCCCTATTCTGAAACATTCTTCCAATAAAACTACATTCCTCCTTAAATTCATCCACATCTGTCACCATCCTAGCTGCTCATACCATCTGGCCCTTTATGACTGCTTTCTTTAAATGATATGGATGATTGCTGGAAAAATGTGAGAATTTATTAGAATATATTTTCTTCCTATATATATTTGATTTCAAACATCTCCGTTCATGATCCTTACAAATTAATACATCTAAGTAAGAAATTTGCTCGGTTCCAGCTTCATGTGAAAAAAACAAAAAATCAGTACTCTGATTAATATACTGTATAAATTCTGTTATTCCATCTATTGGTCCATTCCAAATGAAAAATAAATTGTCCAGAAAAAGTGTGTATAATTTAACATAAGCCATATATTCAGAAGGAAACAAGTATTTTTCTTCCCAGACAGCCATAACTACATTAGCGTACAAGGGGCCCACAGGGGACCCCATTGCCACTCCTTTAATTTGTTTAAAGTAATGGCCGTTGTGGAAAATATAATTAGTAGTTAACACAATTTTTAACAAATGGGACAAAGTGTTAATATTATGTTAACCTATTGGGACCAAATCCGTAAAAAAATTCAGTGAACCATTCTATCCCCAATTGTTGTGGGATACATGTAAATAAATCTTTGACATCTACTGTGATGAATATTATGTCATTGATACCCATCATGGATGCCACCACATTATTAACTTTTGACAAAAAATCCCAAGAATCCCGACATAAATAATTTAAATTAAATACTTTTTACTTCAACTGTGTATCAACATATTTAGCTATAAAATATGTCTTGGTACAACCTGCATCCACTATAGGGTGCAATGGAGGATTATTTAAATCCTTGTGTAATTTTTGTGTTCCAAATATTGTCGCCACCTTAGGATTTTCCACATACATATATTTATACACCTCGCTAGTTATTTGGCCCCGAGTCAACATATCTTCCAAGACATAATCTGTTCTAGAATTTGAGATAATCTCATTCAGTGATGCTTCAACATATGCCTCTTCATATAAAACCTGCAACATCAGTTGGTTATAATCAATGGCATTCATCACCACTAAGCCTCCGCCCTTATTGGGTTGCATAAAACGAAGGTCACCTGTACTTAAGTCATCTAACAATTTCCTTTGTGGCTACATCCAAGTTGGAGTTTTCCAATAATATCTTTTGTTGTAGTATATGCCTAAAATCAAGTTCACACATTTCTTCAAATACTTGGATGCAAACTAGGGTTAAAATAAATTGGTATATAGGTTCATAGGTTCATAGGTTTATACTAGGCTATCTGCCCTAAGGCATTTATAAGCCTAGCCCAAATTTTTGTGGCTTACGCCACCCCTTATATGAAAAAATACTGTGCCCATTAGTTTGTTGTGCCTCTGTCCAGCAGTGACACAGAGATGATTCCCGGGGTAAACCTACGATCTCCCATCCACAGGTCTAGATTTCTCTTGAACAGAGTCAGCGAGGTGCTCTGCCTCACATGGACCGGGATTCTGTTCCACAGCATAGGGAGTCTGAGTGATAAATCTATCCCTCCAGCACGTCCTATTTATATTCGTGCTAAGGTTTAAGTCGCTTGCTCTAGTGGTTTTGGTGGATTTGGATTTTTGAGGTGGAGCATGTCCATTAATTCCGGGTTGGACATGGCCTTGTATGTCAGGCACATGTCACCTCTGAGCAGACGGTATGCGACTGAATAGAGCTGGAGTTTCTTCAATCTGGCAGCATATGACAGATTTTGGAGTCCCTTTATCCTTTTGGTGAGGAACTTTTGGGGTCTCTCCAATTGCTGCAGATGTCGGGTGAGATACATCCCGAATGGGGCATTGTACTCGATCATTGGTCTGATAAGTGAAGAGTACAGGGGAACAATGACCTCACTAGATCTGGATGTGAATCCCTTCATGATCAGGTGGGCAATGTAGAAGGTCTTTCTAACCACTTTAGCAAATGTCAACCTGGGTCCCCAGGTCCCTGATAACCTCTTCTGTGCTTAGTGGATTGCCACCTATATGGTAGCTTGGGGTTACCTTGTTTTTCCCGAAGGGTATGACTATACATTTTTGGCGTTTAACTTCAGGCCATGGCTCTGGCACCAGCTATCTGTTTCCGTGAGTCCCTTCTGAAGGATATCCGTGTCCGATGCACTTTCCACTATGGCCCAGTTTGCAGTCGCCTGCAAACTTTGTCAGCCAAATTCCTCCCATGTTGGCCTGTACTTCTGAGAAGTAGATGCCAAACAATAGGGGCCAAGGACCGAGCCCTGTGGGACACCACTTGTGACCGGCTTGGAGTCTGACATAGCCAGCAACTCAAACCCTGTGGGTTCTGTCCTTAAGCCAGTTTGCAACCCATCTTGTGACATATGGGTTTACATTTAAGCTGGTAAGTTTTTCTACAATACCCGAGTGGGGTATTGTGTCAAAGCCTTTGCAAGGTCAAGGTAGGCTGTATGGACTGCCTTTCCCTCATCAATGGCCTTGGTGACTGTTTGAAGAAGTCGACCAAGTTCAAAAGGCATGATCTTCCCTTGACAAAGCCAAACTGGGTCGGGTCCAATGTCTGCAAGTCCCCTATATCTTTGTTTATGAGCTCCATTATGATCCTCTCCATAGCTTTGCAGACTAGACTTGTTAAGCTTATGGGGCGTAATTACCAGGGTCTGTAGAGGCGCCTTTGTGGAGTGGGACCACAGTTGCCGTGACGCCACTCCTTGGGCACGTATCCTGTGGTAAGGCTGAGATTAAACAGCTGCCTTATGTGCGGGTTTAATTCCTCATTTAGCTCGTGTAGCACACAGCCGGGGACACCATCCGGTCCCATTGATGCTGTGTTTTTAGCTTTAGAGAGAGCAGCTTTCACCTGCGCATTTGAGATATCCGGGAGGCTACACTCAGCTGGGATAGTTATCTCTCCTTTAGGGGGGGAGAGGGGGGTGAAGTTTGCACTGAACCTGTCTGCCAGTATGTTGGCAATGTCTGTGGGTTCAATGATTTTTGTATCATTTTGGACTAATTCTGAGCATATCTGGGAGTTTCCACCCGGGTTCCTAACATAGCTGAAAAAGGCCTTATGATTGTCCTTTGAATCCATGGCAATTTTTCTCTCAAAATTGGCCTTAGTTGATTTTGAGTGCTCGTATTTTTTACTAATAATGATCAGGGGTGACTTCCCTTTTATGGATTTTGTTCCATCATGTAATAGCTTTCTCCTCTTATTGTAAAGTTTGTTAATGGCTGGGGTCCACCAGACTGGACGTTTGCCCTTTGTGGAAAGAGTCTTGGTTTTATTTGGGATTGCCTGATCCATGCAGTCCTGGAGGTGTTCATAGAAGGCATTTTTAAGGGCTTCCGAGCTTGGGTTGTGGTTTCCACTGGCTCAGGGGCCTTGAAGGATACCACACCAGTCTTGAGTAGTGTGAAGTTTGCTTTAGAGAAGTTCTTCACTATGGTCTTTTTGTTTGGGGTGGGGCGGGATGTGGATTTCCAGTGAGATTAGTTTATGATCAGATCTCACCAATGAGGGATATACTTCCTGTATGGAGCATTTTTCCCCATGTTTGTGACAATGAGATCTAGTATATTTTCTCCTCTCGTGGGAACAGTGACTAGCTGTTCCATGGCATTTGAATTTATGAACTCCAGGAACCGTTGGGCTAGAAAGTTAGGGCTTGAGTAATGTTCCCAGTCTATATTCGGGTAGTTGAAGTCACCCAATATGATGGTGTTTGGAGATACATTTATACCCTCCAGTGTCTTCAGGAAGGCTGTGTGGGGTTCCTGAGTTTGAGAGGGTGGCCTGTAGCATGCTACAATTTGTAGAGCAGTTTTGCCTATGGTTAGTTGCACCTGGATGGTTTCCGATGCTGCGTGCGTTGCCACCAACCTGGAGGTGTGGGTATCCTTTATGAATATGGATACGCCCCCACCTTTTGTGGTCTGGTGGGTTTTGGGGCGGAACGCATGATATGAGGTAAAACCTAATAGTGCCGGGTGCTCTCAGGAGCCTTGAACCAGGTTTCAGTTACAGCACAGACATCGATGTTCTCCATACTGAGAAGGGCCTCGAGTGCGTGCATTTTGAGATTTAGACTTCTGGCATTGAGCAGCATTACCCTCAGTTTCTTCCCATTTTGTTTTCTAGGGTGGTAGGTTTAGAATTTGAGCCTTGCCTAAAAAGGCACTATGGGGTGGCAAGAGCCTTAGCCAATATCCGGAATCCCAGGGTGACAGGTGCAAGCCGTCCCTTGCGGCAGCGTGGCTTGTCAAGCATGTCATCCCAGGCAGACAGACACTGGATCCCCTTTGAATGACACCAGACATTAAGCCAATTGTTAAAGCTGATCATCTTGTCTCTATGTTGTGGCATCATTCTTGGTGAAGGAAGGATACTGCTCAGGGTTAGGGTCATACCTGCCTGGGCTACATAATCAGAGAGCTCCTCTATGTCTCTTTTCATGTAGTCCAGGGAGGTACGTCTCAGGTCGTTCACACCAGCATGGACAATGACTGTGTCATATTTGTACTTGCCGTGGAGTGACCAGAGTGCTTGTGTTATGTGGCGGATTCTAGCGCCCGATAGGCACCTTACTGTGACCCTCTCCTTGTTCAGCCTGGTGAGTGGGACGTCAGTGTGTCTGACTATGGAGTCACCTATGACAAGTATGTTTGGTGTTGTATTTGGCCTTAAGGGCTGTGACTGCTTTGCACATTGCTTTTGTGGTTTATGTGTTGCTTGTGGGGTGTCTTGAGGTAGCAGTTGTTTGGGAGTCTGCTTTGGAGGCCTCTGCTGTTTAGGTACATTTTTACTCAGAGCCTTCGAGTATGTCTTTGTGTGTTTATGTGTTTGATACAGTGGAGTGGTAGCATTATGTGAGGCTGGTTTTGTGGTGTGTGTAGTTGCCTTCTCCTCCTGTCTGGTCTTGCCAGTCCTGAGTTGAGAGAGCTCAGCCTCCAGTTTGGCTAAATAGCTGCATCTCTTGCAAGTATTTGTGTTATGTGGGAGGAGGAGAGGGTTGTCTGTGTACATGAGGCAGTTATAACATTGCCTCAAGATTCCCAGATTCACCAGCTGGACCGGAGATATAATATGTATAATGGCAGATGTAGGTGCCCCTTGAAAAAGCAAAGCCAAGTTCATCTTTCTAGTATACAACTTTTAAATCTGTTATTAAATCAGTAATAATTGCTCATTTGTTTGGCACAAATGTTAAACCTTTACAAAAAATATTTGCATATTCACAGCCAAATTTAAACAAGCTATAATTATACATTTTAAAGTCTCCAGTTTGGTTTGTAACTAGTTGGTAAGTTACATTGTCAGTCTGTTCAGCTACCAGCTCTAATGAAAGTTCCTACATAAATAAGAAACTGTTCTCTGTTTGTTCCGATTGAATGGAACCCCTGCTGCATTCCCCCATTTGGGGTAATTCATATTCTTGTTTCGAAGTCACTCCAATCTCCGAAGCTGGCCGTCTTCTAAAGGGACAGACTGTTGATTTTCAGATAATACATTTCCATTTACAGCAACAACTTCATTTCTGCTATTGGCACCTTCAGTAACGTCTTCCTCCCTGTTTGATTGCCCACATAATGGCTTAGGGTGCACTGTACCACTGGAATAATCCATTTGGTCTCTTTGTAACTTTCGGGTTTTTCTTTCTGACACGATTTTACTATAATTGTCAACCTGGATGAAAATGTCCTGATACTGGGTTTGGCAAGCAGTAAATGGCATTATCATGCTTAATTTTGTTGTCAAGAGCAATGATTTTTTGATTTAGTTCTTCCATCTTCAGTGAATTATGCTTAATTAAAACTTCAAGAAGTTCGCACTCCTGCTGATCACACATTTGGATCAGCTCTTTGTGTAATGTGCTGTTCTCTACTAGCCCTGTCAGATACTTCAGTAATGTTAACATTTCAGTATTTGTTTACGTTTAATACATTCATTGAAATACACATTTTCATGCATTACTTTCCTGTATTCTACACCAAGTCATGAAAATAATGTAGCATAATACCAGTGGTAGGTAATTTCTTACCCAAATGTCCTGACCCACCATCAGTTTGGTTCAACCACTGTTGCAGGTCTAAGTCACAAGTCGATAGCTCCGATGTTAGTTAGGAACTAGATTGCCGGAAAAATGCTGTTACTGCTTCTGTCCTGGTGGAATACTGTACTGACTCTCTTCACTATCAGTCCTTTGCCTCTCAGCTTGTTGGGTTAACATCCCATTACCAACAACAGTATTTCAACTCAATTGTTGGATCAATTGGGTTAAATTAATAACAGATTGTTGCAACAGTTCAAATTCCATCCTAGATACACCTGGAACTGCGTCCTGTGAGCTGCCAGAAGCCATACTCATAACCAAATAAAATTCAACTAATAAAAACCAAACCAACAACTCCAAGCACAATCTAAGTTTAATAAAATAGAAATAAAATCCAAGGTAAGCGCTTTCGGCTGTGACACCAGACTTCATCAGACAAAATAACATCACAATACATTCCCTTATATACAAATCCTCAGTGTTAGTTAATCAATTAAGACTTATTAACCAATTAAAATTCTTAATTAAAATCATTTATCTATTATAGGATGTCTCTTCCAGAGCATGGGCAGTCCTCTGGGTTATGAACCTGTCCCTCCAGCATGTTCTGTTGAGTGTGGTAATGCGGTTGAGGTCTCTGGAGCATGTGGTGCGGAGAGATTGGGATTTCTTTAGATGTAGCATTTCTAACAGAGCTGGGTCAGACATGGCTTTATAAGTCAAGCAGAGATCGCCTCTTAGTAGATGATATAAGACAGAGAAGAGATGGAGTTTTTTGAGTCCGTCCATGTAGGGCAGACATGTGTTTAAGGCCTAGCATCCTCTTCATGAGTTACTTTTGTGGCCCATCCAGCTGTTGCAGGTGTCTAGTGAGGTACATGCCAAATAGGGCATTACACTCTGGTCTAATGTGGGGAGAGTAGAGAGAAATGATGACCTCTTTCTTCCTGGATGCAAAACTCTTGGTAATGAGATGTGCCACATAGGACTTTCTGACCACAGTGGCAGTGTGGTGGTCGAAGGAGAGGTTGCTGTCATCCTGTGTCCCCAGATCTCTTAACGCCTTCAGTGGGCTCCCATCAATGTGGTAATTAGTGGGAACTGGATTTTTCCCAAAGGGGGTGACACATTTTTTGGCATTAAGCTTAAGGCCATGATTTTGACACCAGTCATTGGTCTTAGTGAGACCTTTCTGTAGGATGTGTGCATCACTTGAGGAGTTAATGGCTCCCAGCTTGCAGTAGTCTGTGAACTTGGTCAGCCAGAGTCCCTTTGTGTTGTTTTGAACTTCTGAGAAGTAGATGCCAAACAGGAGAGAACCCAGGACCGAACCCTGTCGGACTCCACTCATGACTGGTCGGCAGTCTGACTTGGAGTCTGCTACTTTCACACTGCGTGTTCCATCTGTGAGCCAATTTGCAACCCACCTAACGATATAAGGGTTGATGCCTTGTTTTTTTTCTCCAACATCTTTTAAATTTACACGTGACAAAGGCAATCTTACATTTATATAGGTTCATAGTTGGGTACTAGGCTATCTGCCCGAAGGCTTTTATAAGCCTAGCCAGAATGTGTTAGCTTTCGCCGCCCCCTTAGATTAGTTCCCTGTGCCTCTGTCCAGCAGAGCCACTGAAGTGATCCTCGGGGTAAACTTTCTGTTTCCCATCCACTCGTCAAGGTTTCTCTTGAAGAGTGTTAGCGAGGAGCTCTGCCTAATGTAGATTGGAATCTTGTTCCAAAGCATGGGAAGTCCCTGGGACAGGAATCTATCTCTCCAGCACGTCCTATTTATTGTTGTGTTGATGTTTAGATCCCTAGAGCGTGTGGCTCGAGGGGATATGGTTTTCTTTAGGTGGGGCATGTCCATCAGTTCTGTGTTGGACATGGCCGTCTTTGTCAGGCAGAGATCATCTCTGAGTAGGCGGTATGCAACCGAGTACAGCTGGAGGTTTTTTTTCAGTCGAGCTGCATAGGACATCTGTTTGAGGCCAGTAATCCTCTTGTTGTGGTACTTCTGTGGTCTTTCCAGCAGTTGCAGGTGTCTTGTAAGGTACATCCCAAATGGGATGTTGTACTCTATGATGGGTCTGATGAGTGATGAGTAGAGGGGCACAATGACCTCTCTTGATCTGGCTGCGAACCCTTTTGTGATTAGGTGGGCCACATAGAAGGATTTTCTAACCACTTTGGCAATGTGATTATCAAAGGAGAGATTACTATCTACTTGGGTTCCCTGATCCCTTATTACGACTTCCGTATTTAGGGGGCTAGTACCTATGCGGTAGTTTGTGGGTACTTTGTTTTTTCCAAAGGGCATGACTATGCACTTTTTGGCATTTAGCTTGAGGCCATGATTTTGACACCAGGTATCCATCTCAGTGAGACCCTTTTGGGGGATGTCTGTGTCAGCTGGAAAGGCAATTATAGCCCCTAGTTTGCAGTCGTCTGCGAACTTGGTCACCCATAGTCCTCCCGTGCTTGCCTGTACCTCTGAGAAGTATATACCGAACAGGAGGGGTCCAAGGACTGAGCCGTGGGGAACACTACTTGTAACCGGTTTAGAGTCGGGCCTAGCTCCCGCAACTCTCACCATGTGGGTTCTGTCCATGAGACAGTTGGCAAACCATCTTGTGACATAGGGGTTTATGTTCAGGCTGGTGAGCTTGTCTATAATACCAGAATAGGGAATGGTGTTGAAGGCCTTTGCGAGGTCTAGGTAGGCTGTGTGTACCACGTTTCTCTCGTCTATAGCCTTAGTAACTGTCTCAAAGAAATCCACCAGGTTCAGAAGGCATGATCTACCCTTAACAAAGCTGAACTGGGTAGGGTCCAGTGTTTAGAAGTTCCCGATGTCTCTGTTAATGAGTTCCATGATGATGCGCGCCATAGCTTTGCAGACCGAGCTAGTCAGGCTTATAGGGCGATAGTTCCTCGGGTCTGTTGTGGCTCTACCTTTGTGGAGCGGAATAACCATTGCTGTGCGCCACTCTATGGGTACATAGCCTGTGGAGAGGCTGAGTTTTAACAGTGTGTTTAGGTGAGGGTTAGTTCGTCTTTGAGCTCATGTAGGACGCAGCCTGGGACACCGTCCGGTCCCATTGATGCTGTGTTTTTGGCTTTGGAGAGAGCTGTTTTAACCCGAGTGTCTGTGATTTCAGGGGCTCTACATTCTTCTGGTATGGTTATGGGCCCTTTTGGGGGTGAGGGGGGTGAAGTTTGCACTGAACCTGTCTGCCAGGATGTTGGCGATATCAGTCGGTTCAGTGTATTTTGTGCCATTCTGCACTAACTCCGAGCAGATCTGAGCATTGCCACTTAGATTCTTGACATAGCTAACAAATGCCTTGTGGTTATCTTTGGAGTCTTTGGCAATTTTTTTTCGAAGCTCGCCTTGGATGATTTTATGAGGAATCGTAGTTTCTTGCTGATACTGATCAGGGATGTCTTCCCTTCTTGGGATTTTACTCTTTTTCTGTACTAGTTTCCTCCTATTGTATAGCTTGTTTATGGCAGGGGTCCACCAGACTGGTTTCCTTTTCTTGGAGGGGTGAGTCTTGGTTTTGCTTGGGATAGCACGATCCATGCATTTTTGTAGATGCCCGTAGAATGCATTAGTCAAAGATTTTGCAGCTTGGACAGCATTATCCTTTAGCATGGGGGCTTTGAAACTATCCACTTTGGTCTTAAATAACGTGAAGTTTGCTTTTGAAAAGTTTTTCACTGTGTTTCCTTGTCCGGGGGTGGGGGTGGAATGCGGATATCCAGAGTGATTTGTTTATGGTCAGATCTAACCAGCGACGGGTTGACCTCCGGTGTGGAACACCGGTCGCCCATGTTGGTGGTGACCAGGTCCAATATGTTGTCACCTGTGGTGGGAGTGTTGACTAGTTGATCCAGGGCGTTTGAGTTTATAAATTCTAGGAAATGTTGGGCAAGGGAGTTAGTACTTGAGTAGTTCTCCCAGTTAATGTTTGGGTAATTGAAATCGCTGAATATTAGGGTGTTTGGTAGGACATTTATGTTTCCCAGTGTTTCCAGAAACGTGGAATGGGGGTCCTGGGACAATGGTGGGTGATCTGTAGCAAGCTACAATTTGAATTGCAGTTTTGCCAGTTGATAGTTGCACGTGGCTGATCTCTGAAGCATCATGCTGTGCCACTAACCTGGAGGTGTGGGTATCCTTGATGAATATGGATATGCCCCCATCTTTTGTATTTCAGTCCGGGTTCTGTGGCCGAAATGTATGGTATGAGTTGTAGCCTGGTAGTGCTGGGGTGCTCTCTGGAGTCTTAAGCCAGGTTTCTGTTACTGCACATATATTGATTTTCTCCATACTGCAGAGTACCTCGAGTGCATGCATGTTGAGGTTTAGACTTCTGGCATTGAGTAGCATTATTCTGTTTTTTGTTACTTGTGCTATTTATGGTGGTGGGTTTGTCTTTTGAGCCTTGTCTGAAAAAGGCACTATGGGAGTGGCAAGAGCCTTGGCCAGTATTCGAAAGCCTAAGGGTGACAGGTGTAAGCCATCTCTAGCAAAGCAGCGTGGCTTGTCGAGCATGTCATCCCAGGTGGACAGACACTGGATCCCCTTTGAATGACATCAGAAACTTAGCCATTTGTTGAAACTGATAATTTTTTGTTTATATCGTGGTATCATTCTTAGTGAGACCAGGATGCTTCTCAGGGTCAGGGTCATACCGGCCTGGGTACGTGATCAGGGAGTTCTTCCATGTCTCTCTTCATGTAGTCCAGGGAGGTACGGCTCAGGTCATTCACACCATCATGGACAATGACAGAGTCATATTTGTACTTGTTCTGGAGTGACCTGAGTGCTTTTGGTATGTGGCGGATCCTGGCACCTGACAGGCAGCTAACAGTAACCTTCTCCTTATTCAGCCTAGTGAGTTGGACGTCAGTGAGCCTGACTTAGAGTCACCTATTACTAGTGTGTTGGGTAGTCAGTAGTGAAGATTTGCGATCAAGCATTACTTGCCAAAATGAACTCTGCATCCAAGACGGAAGAAAACAGTGGCATTTGGCATGAAGGTAGCAACCTCCTCTACTGTGCACATAGGATGGTGGGGCCTCTAATGCTCTCTGCTGGTGGTCCAGCTATAACCAGGCAACATTTTTGCGAGTCATCTCTCTTAAAGGTGCTGATATTTCACTGAAGTCTGGTATAAGTTTGCCCAAATAGTTAACCATACCAAGGAAACACTGTAAGGCTTGGACATTGTCTGGAGCTGGCAACCCAAATGGCTGTTTGGAAGGGTCTGGTCATAAGCCTGTACTGGTAAATAAATGACCTACATAAGTAACTTCTGGTAGCCTGAAATTTACATTTCATGAGGATTGACCTTTAAATTCACTTCATGCGCTCTGTCCAGAACTTTCCTGAGGTTTCTGTCACACTCTGCTTCACCATTGCCTCCAGCTAGTAAATCATCTACTATTATATCACATGCATAACCTGAAAGAAATGTATCCATTGTATGTTGAAAGACTTCACTGGCAGCACTGGCAGAATTTATTCAAAAAGGCATTCTGAGAAATCTGTATCTACCAGATGGGGTACTGAATGTAGTCAGTAGTGAAGATTTGCGATCAAACATTACTTGCCAAAATGAACTCTCTCCATCCAAGACAGAAGAAAACAGCGGTATTTGGCATGAGGGTAGCAACCTTCTCGACTGTACAAATAGGATGGTGGAGCCTCTTTAATGCTTTAAGTCTCTTGGGTCAGTACATATTCTGATTTCATCTGAGCTTTTTTTATGAGCAACTACCATGAAAGACACCCATTCAGTCGGTTCTGTGACTGGACAAATCACACCTTGTTGTATCATTTTATCTCACTGTACCTTCACTTTGTCCTGCATAGCTAAAAACTTTTCTTGCTGGTCTGGCCACTGGACTGATCTCTGGGTTTAATTTCATGGAGTACACAACTGGAAGTTTAGCCTAGCTTGTCTCCGAAAATATTAGCATACTCTGAGAAAATTGGTGAAACGAACTAGAGCATGTGATTACATGATGGACTTCTTTGGTAAAAGAAAGCAGTTTCATTCTTAAACGGTTTCCGAGACCTAATGACTGCAAAGGTCTTCTGACTACATAAAACTGCAACTTGCAACTATTCCCAGCCGAATGGCATGAAGGCACTACTGATCCTTCGGTTTGACTCTCCTCACCTCCATAAGCAACAAGCTTCACACAATTGGCCAAATTAAGTTGTTCACCAGCTCTTACTGTAGCAGATATTTTTGCTGACATAACATTACACTTTGAACCAGTGTCTGCTTTGAGCTCAGTAGGTTTGCCCGTGATCAGGACAGTACAAAACACTTCATTCTTTGCCAACAGATCTACTGCATTAACCTTTTCATCAACCACTGATGCACCATTTACATAGAAAGTAAAGTTGCAGCTTTCTATGTGATCAACTGCTTTTCTGAGTGACCTTTCCTAATAAATGAATGACGTTTGCCTGATTTACAACTTTTAAAAGTGATTCCATTTTTTACACTTGTGGCATTGCTGACCAAATGCTAAGCACTTATTTCTTTTAGACTCATGATTGACACCACAATTACGACAGTTAACAATAAGGCTTGACTCAAGTTTTGCTGACTCACCTTTGTGCTGCACTGATCATGTCTGTTTTACTGAGCTAGTCTTAGAACTTGCTGGAAAGTTACGGGCTCTCCCTGGAAATTCTGCAGGGGCTGCAGCTGCCATGTGCTTAGGGCTGTTTGTTAGCCACGGGCTGCATGCTGTCTACGTTTGGTCTAGAGGCTGTTGAAACCATAGTCTTATCACTTACAAGCATATTTGTGAGCCTTTCTTGTAAGCTCATGTATTTGACAAATCTCTATAACTTTGCTCAAAGTTAAATCACTGTCATGAAGCAAGATCTTTCTCACTGCAGAATTAACAACACCACACACAAGCCTATCCTTTATCAACTCATCTTTCAGATCACCAAATCTGCACATTTTATCCTTGTTTCTCAAGTCGGTAATATAAGCTGCAAAAGTTCCTCCTGGCTTTTGGTCTGTTATATAAAATAGGTGCCTTACCCATGTAACATTTGTCTATGGGTTACATATTTTCTCTAAATTTACGTTTCAAGCACTCAGGGTCGTCCCTTGACTCAGCTTATACAACAATATGGTGGTTCTCCCCTTCTCCTGCATATACTGCTGGTGCATACACAAATGAGCACTCTCTTTCATTGGCTATTGACTCCACTAAGTTAAGGAAAATAAATGCCCTCATACATGCAGCTTTATCAGAAAAAGCTGCTTGTATGAAAATATCGTATTCCTGCTCAAATACTCTCCAATTTTCTGCAGTATTATGATCAAGCACAAGTCGACTGAGTCTGCGAAATGCCTCTGCCATATCAACACACAGTAATAAAGACCCTTGGAATTATGTACGAACATACACACACATATGCCAGAAGTTTGTCAGAACTTGTAATTATGCCCAATAGCACAACAGAGTCTTAGAAATAATTGCACTTTGTGAAATGTTTCCGTACCACAAGAACACTTCAAAATCTACATATTTCACGAAACCACCTCTTACCAGTAAAAAAAGACTTTGAAATTACTGCATTTTGTGAGTGAACTGTACAAAGCACAAGAAACTTTCGAAGTGACTGTATTCTGACTGTACTTTGCACATAGTAAACTCTTCGAAGTAATTGTACATTAATAAAGCACACAGTCTGCAAACAACTTAGTCTGTGATACTTTGAATAGCTTTGGTCAATGCGAAATAGTAGCTCATGTCAAAACATGGTCATTTACTAAAAAAAAATGCATTCTCCTTGCTTTTTTTATGCTTATTTTGCCCTTTTATTGTATTCGTTATGCCCATTTGACCTCCTATCATGCTTGTTATACTTGACTTGTGCTCGTTTTACTTTTAACATGCTCGTTATTCAAATCGAAAGTAACTCCTCATGAGTATTTCTCATAATTCTATCAAATATCATGGTTTCACATATTTAGTTTAATCAATAATGCTTTTTGTGCTACTCATTTGATTAATGCGTTTTGTGCTTTCTGAATGCTTGTTATCCCTTTCTTTACAAAATAAAACATTTATGTAAGTTTTGGTTACCTGAAGTTCATTTCTGGCCTTTTTTCATTGTTTGAGCACTGTATCATCCAACCTGCTCAATGTACCTTCACCATCAAGTCTACACCTCATGGCTTGAAGAAGATGCACTCTCCATCCCGGTTTTGAAACCATGTCGCTCGTCTGGTCAGGATAAAACAAACAGTTGTAGGTTCAGTTCAAACAACTTTATTATATACAAACACATCAGGACTGAGGCGTAGTAACTTAAACTTAAAATTATAAACAGACTGACTACTGCACTCTCAAAATTGCACTGCGGCCTTCATGTGCTCTTTATATGCACGTGCCCTTACTTTGAAATATTTCTTAGTTGCAACACATGCTCTGTCCTGCAGTAGTAGAAGGGTGTTTTTGCTTCTGGAACCTAGTTAATGTTATGGTCGAGAACTGGGGACTATTGAAGGGTGCATGTCTCCTAACCCCTTTGTAGGAATATTATGTATGGGCTAAAAGATGTGATCCCATGAGAATAGAAACCCTAGACATTTAGAAAAGCTTTATGAAGTTGCACAAGTTGAAAGTAGCAGAACAATGTACCCACTTCATGGGTTCCACTTTTAAGATCGTTTTATATGATGGGTTCAGTGTGTACTTTAAGGTGCGAGCTGTTAAATGAGTCTGTAGAAAAAGTTAGATTATTGCCCCATTAGCCTGACAGGTCTGATATGTAAGGCTATGGACCGCATCATCATGGACCTAATTAACAAGGATATAGGGAATCTCCAAACTCTAGATCCCACGCAATTTGGTTTTGTGAAAGGTAGATCATTCGTGCTCAACCTGGTTGACTTCTTTGAGTCAGTCTCCAGAGCGGTGGATGAAGGTAAGGCAGTTCATACAGCCTACCTTGATCTGGCCAAGGCCTTTGATACCATTTCTCACTCAAGAATTAGTGATAAACTCACCAAACTAGGCATCAACCCCTATATCATTAGGTGAGTTGTAAATTGGAATAACAGAACACAGTGTGAAAGTAGTGGACTCCAAGTCAGACTGCTGACCAGTCACGAGTGGAGTCCCACACGGATCGGTCCTGGATCCTCTTCTGTATGGCATCTACCTCTCAGAAGTCCAGGCCAACACAGAGGGACTCTGGCTGACCAAATTCGCAGATGACTGCAAGCTTGGAGCAACTCCCCAAGTGATTTAGACATCCTACAGAAAGGCCTCACTGAGACCTATGACTGGTGTCGAAACCATGGCTTTAAGCTTAATGCCAAAAAATGCTTCGTCATCCCCTTTGGGAAAACCTCAGTTCCCACTAATTACTGCATCGATGGGAGCCCACTGAACACTGTGAAGATGTTATTAGAGATCTGGGGACACAGGTTGACAGTAATGTCTCCTTCGACCACCACATTGCCATTGTGGTCAGAAAGTCCTTCTGTGTGGCACAGCTCATTACCAAGGGTTTTGCATCCAGGAAGAAAGAGGTCATTATTTCTCTGTACTCTTCTCTCATTAGACCAATCGTAGAGTATAAATGGCCCATTTGGCATGTACCTCATTAGACACCTGCAACAGCTGGAGAGGCCACAAAAGTACCTCACGAAGAGGATCCCAGGCCTTAAACACATGTCCTACATGGACAGACCCAAAGAACTCCAGCTATTCTTTGTCTTTCATTGTCTACTAAGAGCCGATCTCTGCTTGACTTGCAAAGCCATGTCTGACCCAGCTCTGTTAGAAATGCTACCTCTAAAGAAATCCCAATCCCTCTGCACCACACACTCCAGAGACCTAAACCTCATTACCACAGTCAACAAATCATGGTGGAGGAACAGGTTCATAACCCATGCTCTGGAATAGACTTCCCATACATGTCAAGCAGAGCACCTCACTAGTGGGTGGGAACTACAAAGTTCACCTCGGGGATCACTCCACTGGCTTTACTTGATAGAGACAATGGGAAGTAATGGGCAGCACAATGCCAGGGCACTTCTATGGGCTAGACTTGTAAAGGCTCCAGAGCCATTAGCCTAGTACACACCTATGAACCTATAAACTTATTAATTACTTCATTCAGTAATGGATCTCATACCCTAGAATAGAGCATCCTTCCTCCTCTCTTTTGTAAGTGCCTTCTGTTCTGAAATGGCAGCAAGTTTGCACCCGATCGTTATATCCATTTATTTGTGAATTACCTGCAAGCCTACAGTACTGTCCGATGTGATGTAGATAATGTGATGGTTGTATAATTAGCATGCTAACTTCCCAGTAAGTATAATTTATGTGCTGTTTTGCAGACCCTATCAGATTATTGGATTTATGGATGGTACAGCGATAGTGTTGTTGCCTCTCAGCAAGAGGTTCTCCAGTTCATTTCTCGGCTGAGGTACCTTCTGTGTGGACTCTGCATGCCCTCCCTGCATTCGTGCGGGTTTCCTCTGGGTACTGCAGTTTCCTCCCAGGTTACAAAGATATACATCTGGAGCGTTTCTCCCTGGGCCTCCACTGAAAATTGGCTTCGTTCCAAGTCAGACTTTCACAGTAAGCAAATGTTTAAATAAAATTAATTAAGCAAGGTGAACATGTTGACTCTCGGCGGAGTAACTGTCCTCATGGAATTTTATAGCAGAAGAGGCACTCTCATTGGGATGGTTTGACAGTTGCAGAATACTAATTATGTTTGTACCCTTGCCTAAGGTACTGTTATATGAGTGGAATGTATGTTGTGCTGTCTGGTACTTTCTAGTTTTATTTTATTTGAAGAGCACTTGTACCATAAGATCTTGTCAGATCCTGAATACACGTTTTAAATAAGGTTTACATGTCTGTAGTGACAGAAATGCAAATTAAGCAATGAAATGTACATTTGTATGGCTTTTGTTTTGCCCTAACAGAGCATGGATGAAATTGTGAAGTCTTACAGCAAAGATGGAGAAGATATTTGGCAAGCTTCTCGTTTTAGAATAATAATTTGCACGTGCAGCAGTGCAGGGATGTTCTACCAGATAGGAGTGAGGTATGATCTTAATTTAATGTTACATCCATTTGTATTTTGTAAATGAGGTACAATCTTTGTTGCATTCATTTGTATTTTGTAAGTGAGGTAAGATCATAATTAATTTTGCACACCTGTATTTTGTAAGAAATTTTATTCAGCTTGCCTGCAAACAAGATAATTTTGCAATTTGCACAGTAAACATGATAGACTCCCCTACTTAGGTGGGCTAGTGCTGGTATCTCAAAAGATCTAAGGAAACATTAGCATTCTTGCAGGAAGAGTTAAATAGCTTTTGTTGGAATATCAGAAAGATTATTTTCCTCACGTTTTGTGATGCCAAAAAAAATGCAGTAAGGTTTTCGTTACATTCTGAACTTGAACGATTTAAAAATAGTTATTTTTGTGTAGTATTTGTGGAGTCAGCTTTCCCCTCCCTGTGTTAAATAATGGAACTAGTTTTGCTCCATAGACATGCAGATGTTCATTTTCAACATAGTAATTCATCCATTTATGAGGCCATATGTAAAGTTCCCATTAAAGGACAGAAGTCTTCATTTTCAGTTCATTTGTCATCAGTACCAGTGGCATTACATGTCTGCTTCCTTATTCTCTTGTCTGGATAACTAACTCAAAATTTATTTATTTATTGACATTTGATTACCAGGAAACTCCATCTGGGTAGAAGATTTTCAGCGGAGGCCTGAGGAGTAAAGCTCCAAATTATTACAAAATGTTTTAAGAACAATAATTTTATAATTTTCAAAAATATAACAAAAACATTTGCAGTTATAACAAATTAGATACAACATAGAAACATTGGTTAAGAAATGATACAAGGAGAAATTTTAGATAGTTTGTAGAGAAATTAAAGGTTAGTTAGTCTCATATGAACAGGAATTGCAATAAGAAGTGAGGGAAAAAAAGCTTATGGTATATTTAGAGAGAAATCAGGGAAGAGAATTAGATAGTAAGGCAGTAAGTGAAGAAGGGTGAGTAAGGCGGTATGAGGAATGAAAAGTTCTGGTTCACATTTAGAGATATAGTTTAACCTGAATTTGAGCAACAACAGAGCCAGATTTTAGCTAGGAAGTATTTCAGGGTGTTTTGAAATATGGGAGAGGGTGTTGATGCCCATAGTAATCAAGGAGCCTCAGTCCTCACCACTAGCACCAGTGAGGGGCGTCCACTTTGAGAAGAATACCAAGTACACACACAGTAAAGTGCAATTTCCCTTAAGAGCACACAGAGATCACAGTTAGTCTTGGGCTAGTTTATCCCTTTCTCTCCAGATCCCCAATAAGATTCCCCGCTGGCACAGCTATAGGGTACAGTTCTCAGCCTAGAGGTCAGGCTAAAACCTCCAGCACCCTCTCTCCAACCAGTGCTTTGTGTCCATACCCAGGTTGCTGACACAGACACACTTTGAAATGTGAGTTATATACAAACACACAGACACTCCTGGGGAATGCTGGTACAAGTTCTCTAGCTATGCCCCCTTCTCTGCCCAGGCTATAAGGTAGAAATCACTGCCACCACCCACTAATATTAGCTACTAATAAGGCCCTTACCAAAGGGTGTCCAATGTTACGGTGCAATATTATTATTATCCAATTAGTAAGTATGATGAGCAGCAAGACTTATTGGAGTGGCTTGGACAGTATCACTATATACATGTAATGTACTCTAGAGCTTAAATATCTCTACACAAAACAGCCACAGTTGAAAGGTTTAAAAATATTTAATAATAAATAATAAAAACACAAGACAAATCTCCTCAATTCACCACAGTGCTAGTCAAAAGTTCAGGGATCACAGGAAAATGCTTAAAATAATACTGTAAAATAGTCTGACATAAATATAGAAAACAGCTAGTCTAATCTTACTATTTTTATCTGTTTCTAAGAGAAACAATGTTCTAAATAACTTGCATACGTACAGAGCAAAGGCAGAGTACTGGTGAGTTGATGTTTTCACTTTCAGACTAAATTGAAAATGCTGTAATTCTCTCTCTCTGTGGAAGTCTTAAATTGATAATACGTCACTGCTCACTCATTTTAGATTACATCATTCTTGACACTTCATTGGTTTAATTTTCCATGCTAACAGAAACTCAGAGTTTAACATATCTTTGTAATCTTGCACCTGGTCAGGAAACCTCAGCAATAAAAGACATTATACATGTAAAATCTAGCAATTAACTCTGTTCTCAAAACAATAGAAAGAATTTGCTGGTTCAGACATCACGTCTCAGAGTTTCAGAGCGCACAGTCATACAATGCTTGACTTATCAGTTTTTTTCCAGCAGAGTGCACTGTGGATAAATTCTTGAAGCTCAATACAACATATAGTTTAATCATAGCATGTAGTTCTCTCTTATATTTGTAAAACCAGCCTGTGGATTATATTAATATTTACAAATTGCATAGAATTATTTATAAGATTCTATCTGGCTGGGCTGGCAACCTTTCAGTTTTTCACATTTCTCCCTTCCCTGAGAACTTTTCAAGTGACCCTTGAGAAACATTGCTTGAGAGGGTTAGGGCTATCTGAGAGCCCACCTGCGTTGACATTCCTAATCCCACTGTGGTACTGCCCTAGGCTCCATCTTAGCAACTTAGCATTTTGCTGGCTCTGTGTAACCATTTTAGGGGATTGTGATCTGTAACTACAGTGAATTTCCTTCCATTCAGATGAGGCTGAATTTTCTGCAGTGCCCACACTATGGCTAGACATTCCTTATCTACAGCTGCATTGTATTTTCTCCCTGGATTGCAGCCTATGACTGAGATAAACCACTTGGTGCTCTTCTCCCTCTGAAGAAATTTGGCTAAGTACAGCCCCCACCCCATGGTTCAAAGCATCCGCCTGCATAACACATTCTTCACTGTAATCTCGACTGGCTAACATGGGGGTCCTCGGAAAGCTTCTTTCAGCTTCTGGAATGCCTGCTCACATGCTGTGGTCTGCACTACCTTATCTGGCCTATTCTTCCTTGTCAGGTCTTTGAGGGGACCAGCTGTGGTACTATAACTGGGGGCACATTTTCTGTAGTAGCCTGCAAGGCCCTAAGAATGTCCTCACCTGTTTTTGGTAACAGGTGCAGGCCATGCCTGAATGGCTTCCACTTCGGCAGATTCTGGCCTGATCTTCCCACTTCCCACTCTGTCCCAGGTAGGAGCCTGTCTCAACTCTCGCTTTGTAACTCTTTCCACCTCCCCTTCCACAGGAAGTCTGGCATCCTCTGAGAGTGGTGCATCTCTGTCAGCCTGGGTACTACTATTCACCTCTATCTTTGCAGTCACTCTGTCCAAGGGAACATCAGTACCCACAAACAGCTGTGGCTCACCTTCAGTCGCACTGCTACAGAGCAGCTCTCTCACTGAAGTAACCACCTCACCAGTCCTGGCTGCAAGTATGCAGTCTGACTGGGTCTCCCCCAGGCTACCAGACCCACATGCTCGTCCCCTAGCCTGACTGTGTGTAACTGCATTAATACATGGTACTGCCTCAAAATTCTTCCCTATCAGGATATCTGCAGGATGGTAGTTTGGTACTGCTGTTGTTACAAGACAACCTACTGTTATATTTTGTCCTTCCCAGGCTCCCTCACCTTATGTTCCCCACCTTGCCTCCATGGATATCTGTATGCCACATGGCCACACTGGTTGCATTTAAAACATTTGATACATGAGCAGTACTGGGGTCCCTTCCTGTGCAGGGGGATGCCCTGTTTGCTAAGTATAGGTCTCACTTCTTCCCCAATTCATCTGAAGTTAGCACATTGTCTATCAGCTAACCAGATACTCATGTCCTCAGGCAAAGTGCTAAGGGCTTGTTCCCTCACCAAAGGTCTGCCAGCCCTTCAAAAGTGGTGACCTGACATCCCACTCACCCACCTATGAAAATAAGTGCTCAGTTCAGCAACATATTCACACACACTTTCATCTGCCTTGCATCTATGCTCATGAAACTTTCCTATAAGCTTCAAGTGTTAGCTTAAAAATTCTAGCTACCAATTCTTAACATCAGTATAATTTAAGAAATCGTTGTCTGACAGTTTGGAAAGTAAATTTACAGCTTTACCATGGAGTAAGGGAGTCAGGAACCATACCCAGAACCTTTGGTCAGCATCATACTGTTTACATACCCACTCAAACATATGAATGAAACTATCAAAATGATCCCCCTCTGTAAACTGCGGAAGTAATTTACTGACCTTTTGTGCTTCTGAGGTTCGGTTACTCTCTTCCCCATTACCTCCATGACCCTGGCGAAGAGTCAGCATCTCCTTTACATGCTGCCCTCTGCCTTTCCTTCTCCTCAGCTTCCAGGCATACCAGTTTCTAATTTTCCTCAGCTGTAGACATCTCAGTCTCTCTGCTGCTTGTGTTTCCAAATGCCTAGCCTTCAACTCAAGTCTCTCTAGCTCCAGATGAATTTTTAAGTCCTCTGCAGAAAGGTGAGCTGTCCATTCTCCGAGTGTTATACATCTCCATGGCCAGTCTGATCGTTGTCCTGGTAGCTATTTTCTGCTGCAGCTGTGACCAATGCTGCAATCATGTCTGCCTTTGTCAGATTTCTGTGCACCAGTCCCTTGGTCTGGCACATCCCAGCCAACTACCTCCTTGTCAGCTTGCCTTATTCCTCTTCTGACATGCTTGCCTGATCTCCCTGACTAAGCTAACAAAAGAAATAAAGCAGTTGTGATCTGAACTCTGAATTTTTGCTGCATGGCTGATACAAAAAACACCTTCAGTGATCACTGTACACAAGCTACAGGAATTCACTGTCCACACCACTACAAGCCAAATTAGTATGTGCCAAACAATTAATATGGTGGTGTGGATATCCCACCACTGCCAATCAATTAATATGCAATGCCCATGCACTGGCCCAGTAATCAAGGAGCCTCAATCCTCACCACTAGCACCAGTGAGGGGTATCCACATTGGGAAGGATTACAAGTACACACACACAGTAAAGTACAATTTCCTAATAAACCACAAAAAAGCAAAAATGAAATTGAGCGATCATGAAGATAAAATCACAAACTATTTTATTAGCGCTTTCGGAGTGGTCGGTGCCTCTCCTTCAGACAAAATAGCAAACAATTAAACAGCTTTTTATAAAAACGTATAAAACCAATGATTCAGTCAAGGAAGTAATTAACACTAGACAATTCCTTAAGAAAAGCATTAAAGCCACACTTCGAATGTATGCAAAATGGCAACACAGCAACACAACAAATCAACAACATCACTAAACAAAGTACAATTTCCCTTAAGAGCACACAGAGATCACAGTCAGTCCGAGGCTGGTTTCTCCCTTTCTCTTCAGATCCTCAGTAAGACTCTCCACTGACACAGCTATAGGGCACAAGTCTCAGCTTAGAGGTCAAGCTAAAACCTCCAGCATCCTCTCTGTACAATAAGTGCTTCGTCTCCCTGCCCAAGTAGCTGACACACACACACATGCACTTTGAGATACAAGTTATATACAACAGACAGACAATCTTGGGGACGGCTGGCACAAGTTCTCATGCTATGCCCTTTTGCTTGCCCAGGCTATAAGGTAGAGATCATTGCCACCAACCAGTAATATCAGCTACTAATAAGGTCCTTACCAAAGGGTGTCCAATTTTATGGTGCAATATTATCCAATTAGTAAGTATAACAAACAGCAAGGCTTATTGGAGTGGCTTGGACAGTATCACTATAAACATGCAATGTACTCTAGAGCTGAAATTATCTCTACACAAAACAGCCACAGTTGAAAGGTTTAAAAATATTTAATAATAAATAAAAACACAAGATAAATATCCTCAATTCAACACTGTGCTAGTCAAGAGTTCAGAGATCACAGGAAAATGCTTAAAATAATACTATAGAATAGTCTGACATAAATATAGAAATATCTAGTCTAATCTTTGTATTTTGTTTTCTATTTCTAAGAGAAACAATGTTTTAAATAACTTGGATACATGCAGAGAAAAGGCAGAGTACTGGTGAGTTGATGTATTCAGGTTCAGACCAAATCCAAAATATTGTAATTCTCTCTTCTCTGAGAAAGTCTTAAATTGATAATATATCACTGCTGACTCATTTTAGATTACATCATTCTTGACACTTCTCTGGTTTAATTTCCCAGGCTAACAGAAACTCAGAGTTTAACATATCTTTGTAATATTGTACCTGGCCAGAAAACCGCAGCAATAAAAGACATCATACATGTAGCAATTAACTCTGGTCTCAAGACAATAGAAAGAATTTGCTGGTTCAGACATTATGTCTCCGAATTTGAAATCAAACAGTCATGCAATGCTTGACTTATCAGCTTTCTTCCAGCAGAGTGCACTGTGGTTACATTTTTGAACCTCTGTACAACATATAGTTTAATCATAACATATAGTTCTCTTTTACATTTGTAAAACCAGCCCGTGGATTATATTAATATATACAAATTACATAGAATTATTTACAAGACTCTATCTGGCTGGGCAGACCTGATGGATACAGATAAGGAGTTCCAGGCCTTAGCAACCTTGTATGAGTACAGATAATGTCCAGCAAATTTGCTAGATTTGTAGGCAGGAGTTTTTGGTCGCTGGATCACAGTGACCGACTGGGGACGTACTTGTGTAGAACATTTTTAGTGCTGGACAGCAGACGGATGCTGGATAACTTTATAGGTGATAAGAAGTTGTGTATGTGTGTTAGCTGATGTGGCAGTTGTAACCAAATTAGGCTTTTCAGTGCTACACAGTGCTGGGTTCTGAAAGGGCTGTGTGCTGCAAATTTAGTAACCTTGTTAAAGCATTGTGGGTTCTGAAAGGGCTGTGTGCTGCAAATTTAGCAACCTTGTTATAGCATTGTAGGTTCTGAAAGGGCTGTGTGCTGCAAATTTAGCAACCTTGTTATAGCATTGTGGGTTCTGAAAGGGCTGTGTGCTGCAAATTTAGCAACCTTGTTATAGCATTGTAGGTTCTGAAAGGGCTGTGTGCTGCAAATTTAGCAACCTTGTTAGAGCATTGTGGGTTCTGAAAGGGCTGTGTGCTGCAAATTTAGCAACCTTGTTAGAGCATTGTGGGTTCTGAAAGGGCTGTGTGTGCAAATTTAGCAACCTTGTTATAGCATTGTGGGTTCTGAAAGGGCTGTGTGCTGCAAATTTAGCAACCTTGTTATAGCATTGTGGGTTCTGAACGAGCTGTGTGCTGCAAATTTTGCAACCTTGTTATAGCATTGTGGGTTCTGAACGGGCTGTGTGCTGCAAATTTAACAACCTTGTTATAGCATTGTGGGTTCTGAAAGGGCTGCGTGCTGCAATTTTAACAACCTTTGTTATAGCATTGTGGGTTCTGAAAGGGCTGTGTGCTGCAAATTTAGCAACCTTGTTATAGCATTGTGGGTTCTGAAAGGGCTGTGTGCTGCAAATTTAGCAACCTTGTTATAGCATTGTGGGATCTGAAAGGGCTGTGTGCTGCAAATTTAACAACCTTGTTAAAGCATTGTGGTTTCTGAAAGGGCTGTGTGCTGCAATTTTAACCTTGTTAAAGCATTGTGGGTTCTGAAAGGGCAGTGTTCTGCAAATTTAGCAACCTTGTTATAGCATAGTGGGTTCTGAAAGGGCTGTGTGCTGCAAATTTAGCAACTTTTTTATAGCATTGTGGGTTCTGAGAGGGCTGTGTGCTGCAAATTTAGCAACCTTGTTATAGCACTGTGGGTTCTGAAAGGGCTGTGTGCTGCAAATTTAGCAACCTTGTTATAGCATTGTGGGTTCTGAAAGGGCTGTGTGCTGCAAATTTAACAACCTTGTTATAGCATTGTGGGTTCTGAAAGGGCTGTGTGCTGCAAATCTAACAACCTTGTTATAGCATTGTGGTTTCTGAAAGGGCTGTGTGCTGCAAATTTAGCAACCTTGTTATAGCATTGTGGGTTCTGAAAGGGCTGTGTGCTGCAAATTTAGCAACCTTGTTAGAGCATTGTGGGTTCTGAAAGGGCTGTGTGCTGCAAATTTGGCAACCTTGTTAGAGCATTGTGGGTTCTGAAAGGGCTGTGCGTATTTTAGCAACCTTGTTAGAGCATTGTGGGTTCTGAAAGGGCTGTGTGCTGCAAATTTAGCAACCTTGTTAGAGAATTGTGGGTTCTGAAAGGGCTGTGTGCTGCAAATTTAGCAACCTTGTTAGAGCATTGTGGGTTCTGAAAGGGCTGTGTGCTCAAATTTAACCTTGTTAGAGCATTGTGGGTTCTGAAAGGGCTGTGTGCTGCAAATTTAGCAACCTTGTTAGAGCATTGTGGGTTCTGAAAGGGCTGTGTGCTGCAAATTTAGCAACCTTGTTAGAGCATTGTGGGTTCTGAAAGAGCTGTGTGCTGCATATTTAACAACCTTGTTATAGCATTGTGGGTTCTGAAAGGGCTGTGTGCTGCAAATTTAACCTTGTTATGGCATTGTGGGTTCTGAATGGGCTGTGTGCTGCAAATTTAACAACCTTGTTTATAGCATTGTGGGTTCTGAAAGGGCTGTGTGCTGCAAATTTAACAATCTTGTTATAGCATTGTGGGTTCTGAATGGGCTGTGTGCTGCAAATTTAGCAACCTTGTTATAGCATTGTGGGTTCTGAAAGGGCTGTGTGCTGCAAATTTAACAACCTTGTTATAGTATTGTGGTTTCTGAAAGGGCTGTGCTCTGCAAATTTAACAGCCTTGTTATAGCATTGTTGGTTCTGAAAGGGCTGTGTACTGCAAATTTAGCAACTTTGTTCTAGCATTGTGGGTTCTGAAAGGGCTGCGTGCTGCAAATTTAGCAACCTTGTTATAGCATTGTGGGTTCTGAAAGGGCTGTGTGCTGCAAATTTAGCAACCTTGTTAGAGCATTGTGGGTTCTGAAAGGGCTGTGTGCTGCAAATTTAGCAACCTTGTTAGAGCATTGTGGGTTCTGAAAGAGCTGTGTGCTGCACATTTAACAACCTTGTTATAGCATTGTGGTTTCTGAAAGGGCTGTGTGCTGCAAATTTAACCTTGTTATGGCATTGTGGGTTCTGAAAGGGCTGTGTGCTGCAAATTTACCAACCTTATTAATAGCATTGTGGGTTCTGAAAGGGCTGTGTGCTGCAAATTGAACAATCTTGTTATAGCATTGTGGGTTCTGAAAGGACTGTGTGCTGCAAATTTAGCAACCTTGTTATAGCATTGTGGGTTCTGAAAGGGCTGTGTGCTGCAAATTTAACAACCTTGTTATAGCATTGTGGGTTCTGAAAGGGCTGTGCTCTGCAAATTTAACAGCCTTGTTATAGCATTGTGGGTTCTGAAAGGGTTGTGTGCTGCAAATTTAGCAACCTTGTTATAGCATTGTGGGTTCTGAAAGGGCTGTGTAACAACCTTGTTATAGCACTGTGGGTTCTGAAAGGGCTGTGTGCTGCAAATTTAGCAACTAGCATTGTGGGTTCTGAAAGGGCTGTGTGCTCAAATTTAACCTTGTTATAGCATTGTTCGGGTTTTCATTTTTGTGAATCCTGCAGCTTGGTAAGGGCAGGGGTACCATAAAGAAGAGTGGGGGAAGACATGAGTAGTGCCAAGTGTACTTTTAGTTAAGTTGGTGAGTGAGTTTTTGGCTCTGTTAAGGCATCTCTATTTTTTGATGGGGTTTTTTGTATATGCAGGTCGAAGGTTAGATTATCATCCATTATCACCCCTAATCATTTGCTATGAGAAGTGTCTTCAGTGGTTGTATTATCAAGAGAGAGGCCTTCACATTTTTTTCCTGAGAGGGATTTGGGAGAAAATAGTAGTAGTTTGGTCTTTTTTGGGTTGAGCATGAGCTGAGTTTTGAAGTCATGTTTCAGTGGCTGTTAAAGCTTCCTGAGTAATTTTTTGGAGGTGTCCTGTTTTAGAACTGTAACAAGTTCTGACACACCCCAGCGTAAAGTTTCCTGGGTCAACTAAACTGTACATGACTACACAGGCAGGATCTCTTCCTTCTATGATCTGTTTTTACAGATCAGCACATCAAATACATTGTCATAATAAGGTGGCTGGTCATGCAGTGGATGCATTTGGAACTTGCAGGCAGATACTTCGACATGTTTACTCTATTTCACCTGTCAGAAGGCATGTGGGCTTCTTTTCTTTAAGAAATTGTTACTATTTAAGTTTGGTTCACAGTTGAGTGTAATTACATCAAGAAAAATCCTAGCAAGTACATATTTTGGTGGGGTTTTATCAAAGGTACTTCAGCCTTTAAGCTGGGATGCAGTCCTCGTGCACACTGTGCAGTATTTTCCAATGTTTGCTGATTAAAGACGACTTTTTGTCCTCCCTTGATTAAACTACACAAGACCTAAAACATAATCGGACTATCTTAGCCAAACTCAGCCTACACAGCTCCTCATTGCTCTGGTTTCAAGACTACCTATCCAACTGCCAACAAGCAGTTAAGTGGCATAATTCCCTTCCCTGTCAACCCTTTTCCCAGTAACAGTAGGTGCACCACAGGGATCCATACTGGGACCAGTACTGTTTAATATCTTTACAAACACCCTCCACACCGCCACCCAGCAAGATACAATAGTCTAATATGCAGATGATACTACACTGATCTGCTGAGCACCCACACTCCAAACACTCCAGACTAAAACCCAAGAGGCCTTCTCCAATATCGAAAACTGGTTAAAAAACACACAACTAATACTTAACCCCAAAAAGACTCAACTTATGCTTTCCACCCACCAAAACTATTGAGTCTTCTGGTCTTTTCTCTATCAGTTCTGCCAATAACACACAAATCTCCCCAGTATCACCAGTATCACAAGCTATAACACCCAAATCTCTTCAGTATCACAAACTAAACTTCTTGGTGTAATACTTGACCAAAACCTAAAGTCCGACAAAGATATAGCACAAATTATATCCAGAGTCCATAAAAAGACTTGGAATCCTGTACCGCAAAAACTAACCAAAAACACCAAAATTACTATATCCAGAACTCACCTTCTCTCTACATTGCTTTATGCATCCCCTGTATTAACAAACCTTAACAAGACAGACTTACACAAATCATCCATGTACTATAATAGCTAGATTTGCAACCAACTCTAATTTCTGCTCCCACCACTGTCACTCACTAAAACACTTAGGTTGGCTAGAACTCGCCAACTTACTAAACTATAACCAACTCACCATGGCTCATTACTTGCTGTACCACCCAAACAAGATTCCTGATCTCTCAGGCTTACTCAACTTTTCACAGTTCTGCTCGCCAACTAAGATCCACAAACAAAGCCCTTCTTGAAGTAGCTAAGTGTAGACACAGTGCTGGTGAATCTCTCTACTCCTACACAGTTGCAAAATCTGGAATTCTCTTCCACCAGATATCAGATTGCAAAACAGCAGTCCCATTTTTAAAACCCAGTTAAAAGCCCACCTCAATCTCATATGGCAATGTACCTGTACTGACCATGGCTAGCCCTACTACCACCATTCAGATAAGTCTTCCGCTGGGACTACTCAAAGGTCAAACGGACATAAAAAAAACTACCATAACGAATTGTATTTTTAAATGTATTTATATAACTGTATATATTACTGCACTTACTTAACCAAAGCATTTGTGCTTTTCCCGCCTTTACTGTAACTAGTCTAGTCAAGATACAGATTTCCTGTATCCAGGACTGTATGTAAGCTTCTGAGCCCCCCCCCCAAGCCTTTCTGTGTTGGAGAAAACCCTTCTAGCTTATCAGTGGGAAGTGATAAGCACTAGTTAGCCTATCTACCACAAGAGGAGTGGTTTCTGGCCCATAATTTGTAGTTTATTGGGCATTTGGGCAGTTTTTCCATCTCTTTCAACTTTCTGGTTTAAAAGCCTACGTTGCACTTGTTTCCCGCCTTTCCTGCAACTAGTCTAGTCCAGATACAGATTTGCTGTATCCAGGATGGTTTGTAAGCTTCTGAGAGGTGCCAAAGTCTGCTCTTCAATTTTTCCCTTAGATCTGCTAGTTCTCTCCTCTCCTGCACTTTTACTAGCTTATTAGTCTAGCACTTTACCATACCAGATGTCTTGTAGCAAATATTGTAGCACACACAAGTGCTACCAGCACTAAATGTTCTACAAAGAAACAGCTCCAGTACTTATTATTAATGCCCACCCTTCCAGCCATGTCTAAAGGTCAGTTCCCTGAGTTTTCTCCTATTATCCTGGTGAGCTTGAGCATTCTGAGGCAATGTAGCTACTGCCTCATGTACACTGACAACCCTCTCCTCTTACCTCCCAACATTCAGACTTGCGAGAGATGCACTTGTATATCCAAATTGGAAGCCACGCACTCTCCAGCCAAGACCGGAATCGCTGGTCAAGAGGAGAAGGTCAACACTTGCACCACACCACATGGAACACACAGCCCTCCAGAACACACACCAGCACTGCCTTCACATATAAACACAAACCACTCGCCCACCTTTGCGAAGGCTCTCAATAAAAATCTACCCAAACAGCAGAGCCCTCCAAGGCATAAATGCACTTGACCACCACAACACAACACTAACCACGAGACACAACTCTCCTAAACAATGTGCCACTCAAAGCCCCTAAGGCAAAACAGAATGCCCAGCACACTAGTCATAGGTGACTTGATAGTAAGGCACACTGATGTCCCACTCCTAGGTTGAATAAGGAGAAAGTAACAGTCATCTGCCTGTCAGGTGGCAGAATCCACCACATAACGCACACACTCGTGTCCCTCAACAACAGGTGCAAATATGACACTGTCATTGTACATGTGGGTGTGAATGACCAGAGATGTACCTCCCAGGACTACATGAAGAGAGACATGGAGGAGCTCTCGGATTATGTAGCCCAGGCAGGTATGACCCTAGCCCTGAGCAGCATCCTACCATCACCCAGAATGATACCATAGTACAAACAGAAAATGATTGATTTCAACAATTGGCTAAGTTTCTGGTGTCATTCTAAGGGGATCCAGTATCTGCCTGGGATGACATGATTGATAGACCACGATGCTTTGCCAGAGATGGCCTGCATCTGTCACCCCTAGGCTTCCGGATATTGGCCAAGGTTATTGCCACCCCTATAGTGCCTTTTTTAGGTGGTGTTCCAAAGACCAAATTACCGCTGTAACAGCTACAAACAAATGTAATCTGAGGGTCATGCTGCTCAACGCTAGAAGTCTAAATCTCAAAATGCACTTACTCAAAGCACTCCTTAAATTAAAACATCAACATTTGTGTTGTAACAGTGATCTGGTTCAAGACAGCAGAAAGCACCCCTGCACTACTAGGCTATAACTCATTCCACACCTTTCGGCCCCAGAACTTGCATTTCACCAAATGCGATGGTGTTTCTATATTCATAAAGGATGCGTACACCTCCAGATTGGTAGCCCAGCATAATGCACCAGAGATACTTCAGGTGCAGGTAACATTGGGTAAGACAGCAATTCAGGTCATAGCCTGTTATAGGTCCCAACCATGTCCCAAGACACTCGCTCCACATTCCTACGCACCCTGGAGAATATTAGGGTCTAAACTTATCGCACTCGTACTGGATGGCTTCAAATACCCCTCCATTAACTGGGAAAACTACTTGTACCAATACACTTGCCCAACCTTTCCTGGAATTCATTAATTTCACTGCCCTGGACCAGCTCATTCTTAACCCCACTAGAGGTAGCAACATCCTTGACCTGGTCATTACTAACATGGGCGACCATTGAGAAACTAAACCCCCCACCACCACCATGAAAAACTTTAGGCTCTTTAGAACAGAGGTGGCTAACTTCATGGCACCCATGCAAATAGAGAATAGTTGCACAACTGCCAAATCATACACCGATGCACTGTATGAACATGTACACAAA
>NC_056745.1:1475309444-1475316944 GCF_019279795.1 Protopterus annectens | reverse complement strand
GTAGGAATTTTTTGTTAAAAATGCTTTTAAAAAATCAGGGTGGTGAGCCTAAAGATGTTAATGTATATAAGAAACCTAGTCTATTTATTCCACCCAGCCATCCAGTTATTGATGTTTTTATTAACATTTGTGAAAATGAAATATTTGAAAATGTGAATAGTAAAAACAGAACAAAAACTTTCTCCAATTTTAGCAGGGATGAATGGAATGCATTAACACATTCACAGTCTGACACAAATGTTCTTATTAAGCAAGCAGATAAAGATGGCCTTGTAGTTTTAATGGATAAAATGTATTATGACACAGCGATGTATGAAATGCTACAGGATATCTCTGTGTATGAAAATATCAGCCAAGCTGATATGGAGGGGATGTTATCACGATTGGATGGGATACTATATGATTGCTTATTAGATAATGCTATCTCAAATGAGCTATACGATTACTTTAAGGTAAAAGAACCTCTAATGCCTAGCATACATGGTCTGCCGAAAAAATCCATAATGATGTATATCAACCCCCTTTAAGAGCTATAGTGTCAGGACATAACTGGTCTACAGAGTCTATCTCCATATATGTTGAAAAGAATTTAAGAATGTTAGTAAATAAGAACAGGAATATTCTAAGAGACTCTAAGCAATTCCTGCATTACCTATATGTGTTCAATAATGCATATGAAAGACAAGATGGAGATCTTCTATTAGTGACACTTGATGTATGCTCATTGTTTACTTGTATTCCGAATACAACCGGATTAGGATTGTTGAGACAATATTTGCTGGAAGAAGGGACATATGATGGAAAGACAATAGATCTAATATGCTTATTGATGGAGTTAGTTTTAACCAATAATGTGCTGAGTTTTGATGGTAAGTTATATAAGCAGAAAGATGGTGTGGCCATGGGGACGGCAAGCGCAAACAGCTATGCCAATCTCGTCATGGCCACATGGGAAAACAGGAATGTGCTTACTAATGAAAGATGGCCCCAGATCCAATTTTATAAACGGTTTGTTGATGACCTCTTCCTGTTATGGAGTGGTGATGATGCAACGTTAAAAGAATTCACTACAGAAATTAAAGTTAGCACTGACTTTCTAAAATTTGACATGAAATACTCTAGACAGGAAATAGAATTTCTTGATGTAATGATTAGTATGGATTATGTGAATGGGATAACCACCAAGTTGTTTAGGAAGAAATGCCATAGAAATACTTTACTCCATAGAAGCAGTATGCATCCAGGACATATCTTTAAGAATGTAGTAAAAGGGCAAACCCTTAGGACTTCAAGGCTAACAGCCAGGGATGATGAATTTAAGGAAGAACTAACTAGTCTGAAACGCAGATTTAAGGAAAGGGGTTACCCTGATAGTATGACCACAGGTATCCTGGATGCATCTACTTCATGGAGACATCGTATAGGTAAGCCATATTTTTCAATGCCCAATAATGATAGAACAGGTTATGTTCAACATAAAAATTAATCTGTTAGCTTCTCTACTTATTTTACCAGCGATGTGAATATAATAAACAATGTGATAAAAAAGAACTGGAATATATTAACACATAATGCAGAAATCAAACAAAGTCTTAGGGGAAAATTCAAGTTTTATATTTAAGAACAGGAAATCTTTGAAAAGGATGTTATGCTGTCCACATCATAATAAGGGACAAGATATGGCAGGAGTAAAAGGGACGGTTCCTTGTGGTGGATGCAATCAATGTATATACATAAATCATGAGAATGTATTTACACATCCAGACACTAAGCGAATATGTGATTTTAGTGTAGCAGCCAGTTGTAACATCAACCATGTAGTCTACTTGGCTGTCTGTCAGAAATGCTGTGCATTTTATGTAGGCAAGACTGACAGGCAGCTAAGATTTAGAATCAGGGAACACTTATTAAATATTAGGAATGGTGTTGCCACTAATGCGTTAGCCAAACGTGTCCTCTGAAGGCAATGACCATACTTTTATGTTCTCAGTTATTGAGAGCATTATTCCTAATGAGAGAGGTGGTGTATATATATATATATATATATATATATGTATGTATGTATATATATATGTATGTATGTATATATATATATATGTTATATATATTATATATATATATATATACGTTATATGTATATGTTATATATATATATATATATATATATATGTATATATATATATATGTATATATGTATATATATATATATATATATATATATATATATACATATATATATATATATATGTATGTATTTATAAATATATATATATATATATATATATATATATATATATATATATATATATATATATATATATATATATATATATATATGTATATATATATATATATATATATATGTATATATATATATATATATATATATATATATATATATATATATATATATATATATATATATATATATATATATATAGATATATATGTATGTATATATATATATTATATATATATATATATATATATATATATATATATATGTATATATATATATATATATATATATATATATATACATATATATATATATATGTATATATATATATATATATATATATATATGTATATATATATATATATATATATATATGTATATATATATATGTATATATACATATATATATATATATATACATATGTATATGTATATATATATATATATATATGTATATATGTATATATATATATATATATATATGTATATATATATATATGTATATATATATATATATATATATATGTATATATGTATATATACATATATATATATGCATATATATAATATATGTATATATACAGTATATGTATGTATATATGTATATGTATATATATATGTATGTATATATATATATGTATGTATATGTATAATATATATATATATATATATATATGTATATATATATCTCTATATATGTATTATACATATATATATATATATGTATGTATATATATATATATATATATATATATATATATGTATATATATATATATATATATATATATATATATATGTATATATATATATATATATATGCAAAAACAAAGCGGGGCAGCTGAAGCTTGCAAGTAAACACCAATAATGTCTCAACAATTCAGATACTCCGGAATCACTAAGAACAAAACAAAACGATACTCCGAGCCAAAACGTAGCAGGAACGTCCTTTAATCAGTGGCGCCACCCAATAGGGCTTCATCAGACTGTACAAGGGACAAGAAATCAGCACAGTCTTAAATAGTCAAGACAATTAACTTAACAAGACCTAATTAGATCCAATCAAAATGCTCAGTATATATAAGAATAGCTAAAACATACTACAATAAACAATTGATATAATACATATAGCGATGGCTAATGAATTAATCCTTCTAAAACAACATGCTAAAAATGCAAATGTTAAAACTCATATAAATATTTAAAACATTTGAGAACATAATACCATCTTATGCTGAATTGACCTGTTGTTCCTTTAATTGGTCACTAGATGGTACTGAACATGGCATATGAAAAAACACATCAAACATTCCTACTAAAACCAAGCATAAAATTGAGTGCTACAAAGTCTCAATTTCCTCTCCATCAAGAGAAATAGGAGCTAACAAAATCTCTTTTATCATTCCTTATTTTTAGCCTAAGTCTCCTTTTCTTTAAGAAAGGGTAAAGGCTAACCTTATCATTAAGGCCAGGTGGAACATCAGCTTTCCATCTAATTATCCACCTGGTCTCAATCTCTAGGGTAAAAGTTTCTATATCACCACCTCTAGAATTGCAATCAATCGTCTGAATGACAAAAAAACTAAAGGTGTGACAGGCCTCTGGCTTTACAATGTCTGGCCAGGGCATTCCTATCATCCCCTATTCTTATGCTATACATATGTTCCCTCACCCTTTCTCTTAACTGTCTATTGGTTTTGCCGATGTAAAATGCAGTACAAGAACCGCACAGGGCTAGATAAATAACATTCTCAGACCTACATGTAGTGCCTGTATGAAAGTTAAAGACCTTATCTATAAGGGGTTTGAAAGTAGTGTCTGTGTTAATAAAAGCACATTGATTACAACCTGGCAAGGAACTGTATTGGTAGAATGTATAGTATGTCTACTCTCAAGCCCTCTATGGCATAACATTCTTTTCAAGTTCAAGCTATTTTTATAAAGAACCTAGGCCTAGTTCAACCAACTTGCCAATGGATTCATCCACCCCTAAAATGTGTAATGTTTTCCAGTATGGCTTTAATGTTAAACACGTCATTGGTGTAAAACAGAGGTATGGTTACACTGTATAATTTCTCCTCAGTCTCATCACAACCACTATCAATCACATTGTCTACCATACTGGAAAAATAGGGTCTAGCTCTGTCATTTCTCATATTAGATACCTCAATAGCGGTATCATTAATATGCTGAACTGGGTAATTTCTTTCAACTAGTCTGTTAGTCAATCCCAACAACTCCCTCCTGTAACCAGAATCTGTGGGGTTCAACCTAGAAGCCCTCATGATTTGTCCTTGATCACGTTGTCAAATATATGCTTGGGATGCATGCTGCTTCTATGAAGCAAAAGTATTCCTGAAGCAATGTTTCCTATGTACAGAGGTATTCACAAGACCATTAGACAATCTCATAATGTTGACATCTAAATATGGGATGTAATCTTTGGAATAAGTCATGGTAAACTTTAAATAGTCCGTAAGACCATTTATTTCTTTCTCAAAATCCAACAGCGAGACCTCATTACCTTCCCAAACTAAGAAAAGATCATCTACAAATCGCTTATAGAAAACAGCATGCCGTTTAAAAAGCTCTAGAGGGAACAGTTTCACCTTTTCCCATTCTGCCATAACTATGTTGGGCGTAGCTATTGGCACAAGAAGTGCCCATAGCTACGCCATCATTGGATATATAACCCTTCGTTGAAGAAAAAATGTTATTTTCTAGAATGATCTCTAAAAATAGGGCCAATAATTCAACAAACTGACCATCCATTTCTGTAGGCCTAAGATAATTCTGGACATACTCAATCCCTTCATTGTTGGGGATCACGGTAAATAGACTCTTTACGTCAAGTGTTACCAAATAATAATCATTCGGTTGCTAAACTTGAAGAAAATCATATAAGTCTAGCAAGAACTGTTTACTATCCTTCAATACACTAGGATTCTCATTGACTACCTTCCTCAAATGATGTTCCACAAACAAGGAAAATGGTTCAGTCACCCAACCTCGTCCAGAGACTATAGGTCTCATAGGTGGGTTCCTCAAGTCCTTGTGCACCTTGGGTAGACCTTTGAGTATGGGTATCAGAGGATGATTCACCTTAAGGAACTTATAGAAGTCTTTGCTTATTAAATTACTTTTAATAAATCATCAATGGTGTCATACACTCTAAACACTTTCACCATGACTTCATTAATATTCAATTTAGTGTAAGAGCTATCCATATTCAATAATAGATTCATACTGTCAATGTACATTTGAGAGTCCATCACCACTATGGGCCCTCCCTTGTCAGCAGTGTAATAATAATAATATTAAAATCTGTCCTTAGCTCGTTCAGGCTCTTAACTCAGGGATGGTTAAGTTCCTTCTCCTCTTACACTTCCTACCCTCATCCCTAAAAGAATAGTATGTATACAAATCACACTCTATCAGTCTAGAAGCGTATCCAAAACCGGATGCAGAGTAGGTACATAAGTACTGACCTGTTTAAAAGTGTCACCAACTCTGTCTTTATCAGTTGACCCATATTCCAATCTCAATTGGACATTTCTAATGAACATTTTAGTGTCTATTATAGTGTTAGTTAGTTCACTGTCCCTACTAGGTATAAAGGAGAGGCCCTTGTTGAGGACCTGCTCCTCATATACAGTCAGTTCCCTTTTGGACAGGTTAATAACTAAGGATTCACTTTCTTTCCCCACATTTTCTTCAATGTGGGTCCTACTTGTTCCATCTCTGTCACTTTCCTTTTCTGTCTCCCCCTGCTCATGGACCGGGAGCGTCCTCTGAACCGGGGGGACTGAATAGGGAAAGGAACTTCCTGTCTAGGCCCTATAGAGGTGTCACCCTTCCCATTGTCAGTAGAAATGGTTTTTCTCTTAACTACTGAATCATTGTTGATCGTATTAAAAGAATTCACTAAGCCTTTCACACTCGTGGAACCATTGTTCTCCAAAGAACCTAACTTTCCTTTGGTTTGAATGACCATTGGATAGAGATTAACGTTATGGTTACGTCTATCCTGACTAGTGTCCATAGTTGTAGCCATACAGTCAGTGACGTTAGCATCACTGTTCAAAACATCATTAATAGGTACATCTACATTGTTAACATCGTCATTGATATTACTAGTTACAGTAGATCTATACTTCATTGACTCCTTCTGCCCTCTCATATTATTACTGTCAACATTATTAGTAGTGGTAACCGTCCTGGGCCAAGTGAAGACGTGGCCATTTTTAAAGTCAATAATGTCCCTTTCAATCTTGGTCTTTTTTTGATTAGTAAGCCTTCTTTCAAATAACATTACATTGTCCATCAATCTGTCCAGTCCCAAAGTCTTTTTCACAGTTCCATATTTCACATCAATCTCTCTATACCTTTCGGTCACTTTAGCTCTAAGCATCTCTTCTTCCGGTCTATGATATTCTATCAATAGTTTCATATAGTTGAAACTCAACTCCATATTTAATTTTTGCCATTTCAGTAATAATTCAGGATAGTTGTTACCTGTGGTAGGCATCTTCAGCACACGCAACCCTCTAGGTATAATCCGTTTGGTTAAACAGGCTTCAAAATGCTGCCGTTGTAATTGAAGTCTTTTGAGTTTCAAAAATCATCTTGAGTGACTCAAGTCATCCGCCAAAGCTGTTAGTTCATCCGCGTTGTCTCCTTCAGACCCACGCTCCTCGTTGGGTTCAAACAGCAGCAAAACATTTTCAGTGCCCGCTACACAATCCACAAACCTCCGTTCAGTGCCTCTCTGCATATCCGGTGTGTACGCCAGTTCAATATCGTCACCTCCGTTAGTGCAAGCCATGCTCTCCTTGTGAGATGCAAACAGATAAAATCCCAAACCAGTAAGAACACTCACCGGAAGAGCAGCGTTCCGAAAATGAAGTCTAAAAAAGCAAAAAACCAAAGCGGAACGCTGTGGCTTGCAAGTAAACACCAATAATGTCTCAACAATTCAGATACTCCGGAATCACTAAGAACAAAAACAAAAGCGATACTCCGAGCCAAAAGCGTAACAGGAACGTCCTTTAATCAGTGAGCGCTTTCACCCAATAGGGCTTCATCAGACTGTACAAGGGACAAAAAATCAGCACAGTCATAAATAGTCAAGACAATTAACTTAACAAGACCTAATTAGATCCAATCAAAAATGCTCAGTATATACAAGAATAGCTAAAACATATTACAATAAACAATTGATATAATACATATAGCCAATGGCTAATGAGTTAATCCTTCAAAA